>NC_061101.1:29119365-29140894 GCF_015104395.2 Macrobrachium nipponense | reverse complement strand
TAGTTTAATAAATGATGAAAAAATGATAATTCTTGTCGTCCTAATCCTACTATTTAAAACTTAGCTTTATGTCCAAGAAAGAAATGTCAAAATTTGTCCAAATTCTTGATTGTCCATAATAAACAGTAGTGTGCCTCAGTTTTTAAGAGTACGAAACTTATTATTGTAAATGTTGTTTCAAAATTAAGGGATGGAAAGAAAATTACGTAGTTTAATAAATGGTGTCCTCCATAAATACAACACTTCATAGTTACGACGGCAATTTTTTGTAAATGAATGTGAGTGAAAATTATTCAAAACGAACTTGGAAATAGCATTTCTAGTGGGTTAGCAAAAGTTTTACCTGGTTCCTTTTACAAACAATTATTGCGCCCAATAAAACCCCACACAAATTAGCACAAATTGGGAGCCCTATTTGGATTAGTATCTCAGACCCATAACAATTAAGCAATAGGTTTTCAGAAATTAAAAATCATATTCGAGATTCCTTTAACAACATGGCTAGCTTTGTTACATCGTTATTCACAAACTGAGATCAAACTAACAGTAGAACGAAGGAAAATGATTTCATTTCGGTCAGAAAACGGATATTTTGTGAATTAGTCAGCTAAAAATACTTATTTTTCGCGTTTAATGGAATTTTTACCAATTTTGCTCCATCTTTACTTGAAATTAGAAAGCAAAAGATCTTTGCTCACCAACATATATTCCTCACCTACATATTATACAGTGGAAGAAGCATGTAGATGACACCATTTCACTGGAAAAAGGTTTACATTTTTTGTTGAGGAATGTTTTGACTAAAATCGATAAAAGCAAAAACTCCACAATTTCACCAGGGCAAATACGAAAAATGTCGGCATTCGTTCCTTGGATATGGTGATTATGTTTGAAACGTGTGTAGGGTGTTTGCAGAAAGAGCAGAAAGCATAATTCTATCATGATGAAAATATTTGGCAACACAAAATGATCAAATCATCAAAATCCTTTGTGGAAAACCTATGCAAAAGTTTAACTGACGTCGTCCATAAGTTTTTTTCCAAAATTATTATACCCTTTGTGCAGATAACATGGAACTTCCATTTATGAAAGAAATCTTATACTTGGATTATACATTATACTGTAAAAATGTTAATGCATTAAGTTCAGTACCAGCGAAACAGGAGGGGAGTTGGAGACCGGGATATGCAAACACAGAAGGGCCATTACCCAAAGTGAAGTGAGTTTTGTAGCTTCGACGTATCGTTGACGGTAAAATCACCGAATCGATTTTCAAAATACCAAAGACTATGCTAGTGTACGCGTCCGAAGACTTAGATAACATCTAAATGTACCTAGCGATTTTTTGGATTTGAAACTTTTGTAAATTAGAAGTTACGAATTAAAACAGGGGCAGTAAAGAAATGGAATTAAGCAGCATTATTAAAGTGTGTGGATATGAATCTGGTAATAAACCAGCTTTTTGATGTTTACTATACAGACAGTTTATCTCATAAGGCTCAGGTTCAGTTGAAAGCACCTTCATAACAGGGAATCAATGACATGAAGTTAATGTATTCGAAAAGTCTGATGTATGACAACAATATATAATTATTATTATTATTATTATTATTATTATTATTATTATTATTATTATTATTATTATATTTTTCAATAATAATATAATAATAATAATAATAATAATAATAATAATAATAATAATAATAATAAAAATAATAATAAAGATCCCCTCCATGAAAGCCTACAACACCAAGAAATTAAGGGAGAAAACAAGTGAGTCAATGAAATAATGGGCAAAATACACACCACCAGTATCACAGAAACAAATAACTTGACATATGCAGGAGCAAGATTAGTAGCAGAACTGATGGGGATTCGAACACCAACACCACCAGCACAACCAACCCAACAGAAACCAAAACAGCAACCTCCTTGGAAAAGGCGCCTGGAAAAGCAAATCATGGTGATGAGATCTGACTTGAGTAAACTGAAAGAGATGGCAGAAAAAAGGCTAAGAAGCAAGAAAACAAGGGAGGAACTCAACGAGAAATACAAAGTACAAGAGAGGGGACTAAACAACACAATAGAAGATGTAAAACAGAGGCTTAAGGCCAAAGCACATAAGATCCAACGGTACATGATCAGGAATAAGGGATACCAACAGAACAAACTATTCGGAACCAACCAGAAAAGACTATACAGCCAACTAAGAGGGGAAGACAACCACCCAGAAATTCCTGAAGCCGAACCAAGTAAGAGACTCTGGGAAAACATATGGAGCAATCCGGTATCACACAACAAACATGCAACATGGCTCCAGGAAGTCAAGGAAGAAGAAACAGGGAGAATAAAACAAAGATTCACAGAGATCACGACAGACACAGTCAGACACCAACTAAAGAAAATGCCAAACTGGAAAGCCCCAGGTCCCGATGAAGTCCATGGATACTGGCTCAAAAACTTCAAGGCCCTACACCCACGAATAGCAGAACAACTCCAGCATTGTATCTCAAATCACCAAGCACCCAAATGGATGACCACAGGAAGAACATCCTTAGTACAAAAAGACAAGAGTAAGGGAAATATAGCCAGTAACTACAGGCCTATCACCTGCCTACCAATAATGTGGAAGTTACTAAAGTTACTAACAGGTATCATCAGTGAAAGGCTATACAACTACCTAGAGGAGACAAACACCATCCCCCACCAACAGAAAGGCTGCAGAAGGAAGTGTAGGGGCACAAAAGACCAGCTCCTGATCGACAAAATGGTAATGAAGAACAGTAGAGAAGGAAAACCAACCTAAGCATGGCATGGATAGACTACAAGAAAGCCTTCGACATGATACCACACACATGGCTAATAGAATGCCTGAAAATATATGGGGCAGAGGAAAACACCATCAGCTTCCTCAAAAATACAATGCGCAACTGGAATACAATACTTACAAGCTCTGGAATAAGACTGGCAGAGGTTAATATCAGGAGAGGGATCTTCCAGGGCGACTCACTGTCCCCACTACTCTTCGTAGTAGCCATGATTCCCATGACAAGAGTACTACAGAAGATGGATGCCGGGTACCAACTCAAGAAAAGAGGCAACAGAATCAACCATCTGATGTTCATGGACGACATCAAGCTGTATGGTAAGAGCATCAAGGAAATAGATACCCTAATCTAGACTGTAAGGATTGTATCTGGGGACATCAGGATGGAGTTTGGAATAGAAAAAATGCGCCTTAGTCAACATACAAAAAGGCAAAGTAACGAGAACTGAAGGGATAAAGCTACCAGATGGGAGCAACATCAAACACATAGATGAGACAGGATACAAATACCTGGGAATAATGGAAGGAGGGGATATAAAACACCAAGAGATGAAGGACACGATCAGGAAAGAATATGCAGAGACTCAAGGCGATACTCAAGTCAAAACTCAATGCAGGAAATATGATAAAAGCCATAAACACAAGGGAAGTGCCAGTAATCAGATAAAGCGCAGGAATAGTGGAATGGACGAAGGCAGAACTCCGCAGCATAGATCAGAAAACCAGGAAACATATGACAATACACAAAGCACTACACCCAAGAGCAAATACGGAGAGGACTATACATAACACGAAAGGAAGGAGGGAGAGGACTACTAAGTATAGAGGACTGCGTCAACATCGAAATAGAGCACTGGGGCAATATCTGAAAACCAGTGAAGACGAGTGGCTAAAGAGTGCATGGGAAGAAGGACTAATAAAAGTAGATGAAGACCCAGAAATATACAGAGACAGGAGAGAAAGACAGACAGAAACAGAGGACTGGCACAACAAACCAATGCACGGACAATACATGAGACAGACTAAAGAACTAGCCAGCGATGACAATTGGCAATGGCTACAGAGGGGAGAGCTAAAGAAGGAAACTGAAGGAATGATAACAGCGCACAAGATCAGGCCCTAAGAACCAGATATGTTCAAAGAACGATAGACGGAAATAACATCTCTCCCATATGTAGGAAGTGCAATACGAAAAATGAAACCATAAACCACATAGCAAGCGAATGCTCGGCACTTGCACAGAACCAGTACAAAAAGAGGCATGATTCAGTGGCAAAGCCCTCCACTGGAGCCTGTGCAAGAAACATCAGCTACCTTGCAGTAATAAGTGGTACGAGCACCAACCTGAAGGAGTGATAGAAAACGATCAGGCAAAGATCCTCTGGGACTATGGTATCAGAATGGATAGGGTGATACGTGCAAACAGACCAGACGTGACGTTGATTGACAAAGTCAAGAAGAAAGTATCACTCATTGATGTTGCAATACCATGGGACACCAGAGTTGAAGAGAAAGAGAGGGAAAAAATCGATAAGTATCAAGATCTGAAAATAGAAATAAGAAGGATATGGGATATGCCAGTGGAAATCGTACCCATAATCATAGGAGCACTAGGCACGATCCCAAGATCCCTGAAAAGGAATCTAGAAAAACTAGAGGCTGAAGTAGCTCCAGGACTCATGCAGAAGAGTGTGATCCTAGAAACGGCACACATAGTAAGAAAAGTGATGGACTCCTAAGGAGGCAGGATGCAACCCGGAACCCCACACTATAAATACCACCCAGTCGAATTGGAAGACTGTGATAGAGCAAAAAAAAAAATAAATAAGTAATAATAATAATAATAATAATAATAATAATAATAATAATAATAATAATAAATAAATATGAGGCAAAATTGGTGAAAATGAAGAATCCATTATTAAGCAATTTTGCTTGGCAATGTAAATTTAAACGCGAAAAATATTTTTAGCTGACAAATTCATAAAATTTCCATTTCATGACCAAAATGGAGCCCTTTTCCTTCTTTCTACAGTTAGTTTGGTCTCAGTGTATGAATAACGATGAAACTAACCTAATAATGTCTTAAAGGAATCTCGAATGTGATATTTATTTTCTGAAAATCTGCTGCTTTATTGTTATGGGTCTGAGATACTAACCCAACTAGGGCTCCCAATTTTTGCCAATTTGTGTGGGGTTTTATTGGTAGCAATAATTATTTATAAAAGACGTAATACTATTGCAAACCGACTATAAATGTTTTTCACAAGTTCCGTTTGAATAAATTTCACTCACATTCAGTTACAAAAAATTGCCGTCGTAACTACTGAGTGTTGTATTTATGGAGGGCGTCCTTTATTAAACTACGTAATTTATTTCCATCTTTTAATTTACAAACAACATTTGCATTTTCAAACTAAGGCACACCTACTTTTTATTATGTACAATCAAGAATTTAGACAAATTTAGACATTTCTTTCTTGGACATAATGGTAAGTTTCAAGCAGGAGGATTAGGACGACAAGCATTTGCAGAAACAATATCTCAGACAGTTATGTGCTTTATCTTTTTAATATATAGTATGTATGTGAAAAAACAATGTTGTAATGGAATTTTTAAGAGGTTGATATTGAACCCACGTAGAAAATGAAATCTGCTTTGTTTCTAATGTATCAAAAATTAAGATATGTAGAATTCTTTTTCCAGATAAACCGACCCTCCCAAAACTGTTCCTGACAAAAAAAGAAATTTAGATTTTGATCAAATATATTTTCTTTCATCTGACGGAACTTCGGGCGGACAGAAAAAACTACATGAAAGATATAAATTGTACAAGAAAAAAAAGTGTATTAACATATCCCTTTCTTGTATGACAGAACACAAGTATTTCTTTAGACAAACAATTAGATAGTTGGTTTATGTACTGAACTACAACAAGTAGCCGTAAAATAGACGATTTTGTCATTTTAATACATGTATATGAAACTGTATGGTTCCTTTACAAAGTTGCGCATCAAGGTTTACAGTGATGTCGTAAAGAAACGTACGGAACAAGAGCGATAATTCTGATGGTAGGGGGTTAAAGTCTATGCAATACTTAAAAGGAAGTTTTATCATATTTGGTTTTGCACAACATATGATCACCTAGAAAAAAAATGAAAAGAATATGTCGATATTGCTGGAGGCCAGATTTGAACGGATTAGCAGAATTATTACTTCCGAGCAATTACGTTATGGTTTGATTTAATGGATGCATTAAGAGCTTTAATAAAATTCCAATGAACTTGATTTGCTTCAATGAATAGCACTTGTATTGGTCACTATAATTATCATCAAGCTCTATTATTGAAAGGGGAAAAATTCTCTCTCTCTCTCTCTCTCTCTCTCTCTCTCTCTCTCTATATATATATATATATATATATATATATATATATATATATATATATATATATATATTATATATACATACATACATACTATATATATATGTATATATATATATATATATATATATATATATATATATATATATATATATATATATAATATACGTATACGTGTGTACGACCTCAGAAGGGGGATAAGGACGTCTTAAGGGCAACTTTCCTCAAAAATTCCCGTTAATACAAATTGTGAACCGGATAGGCTACCTGGTGGTTAGCTGATAATGCAAAGTTGCAGCCAAGTCAATATGTCTCCTTGCCCAGAATGTCCCATATATCTATATATATATATATATATATATATATATATATATATATATATATATATATATATATATATGTGTGTGTGTGTGTGTGTGTGTGTGTGTGTGTGTGTGTGTGTGTGTGTGTGTGTGTGTGTGTGTGTGGAATTAGCGTGTCTATCTGCTTGTATCTATGCATTATATGGATATGGAAAAAGGCCCACCTTTGCATATCTTAATATTAAAATAATATATTGGCCTGCTTTTTTTTCTGTCTTACTGATCATAATGCGAGCCATATTTCACAGACATGATCATCCGTCAGCATCTGAGCCAGACGTCTCTATGGATCGGCATGAGAAACGATTTTGATGGAAATTACTGGTTGGACAAAACTCCAGTCACCGTCTTTAACTGGGATTACTATCAACCCAGCGGTTACAATGTAGATGAATGTGTTGGTAAGCTTGCCATTTTTTTTATTCTATTTTCATTAGATTTCTAAGATTCATCCAATGTGTATCAGAGGCCAGTGGCTGTCAGATACTCAAAATCTTATATCTTTTCCCTTATTGTTATTTGGATGCTGACCAAAGACCCAGATTTATATAACAAATGTAAATACTCTGAAGACGCGGTTCTAATATTCATATAAGAATTTCACACTGTTAAATCTAACAGAATTTTGTGGATTTGTTTCTACGCAGGTGGTAGATATTGGTATTCTCGAAGCATATATCAAAATATCTGAAATACAACAGTAGTTACCGTACAAAGATAGTTCCTATTTAGATAAGGATGACTGCTGCTGATAAACAATGCTTGTCAACTAATTGTGCTAAGTTGCGCATACGGAAATTGTATTTTTCAGTGGCACTGTACGGAGGAGTGCTTTAATTTCCGCTCTTGCTCAGCACACCTACCTGCATGAGATTTTTACCACCTTCTTAGAACTGGATATATCGCAAGGAAACTGAACAGTTTCAATGTATAATACAATATATATATATGTGTGTGTGTATATATATATATATATATATATATATATATATATATATATATATATATATATATATATATATATATATATATATTTCTGACACATCGGAATCGAACACAAGTTTTTCAATTTAAGGACAAGGACCCGGCCAACTGAACCGCACACGTCATGAAAGCAGTTAGAATCTAAGTTCGATACCGATGTGAGTCAGAAAAATGTACTTCTGTTCCATACGTGATTGCTTGTTGATTACTTACTATATCATATGCACTCAGAAGCGATAATTCGAATGAAATGCTGTAAACTGGGTCACTGCTGAGTCGGGGAAGGTGGGTGAAGCCTGTCCAGGCAAAAGCCTTCGGTACACTGATACTTTGACTCAAATTTCTTTTATGACTTGAGTGTTTCAGTTGGCAGCACCCATTCTTTTCAACTGAAAGACCTCGGTTCGATCAATATGCGTCTCAGAAATTTATTTGTTCCACACGTGATTGGGTAAGCTCTCTCTCTCTCTCTCTCGTCTCTTCTCTCTCTCCTCTCTTATCTCTCTCTCTCTCTCTCTATCTCTATATATATATATATATATATATATATATATATATATAGTATATATATATATATATATATTATATATATATATAATATTTCTTTTTCCCGGATATTTGCACAGAAATACTAGGTACTGAGCTGCAGAGCCCATGCATCTAGACCTGGCGATGCACACAGTGCAGAGGAGCAAGTATACTATAATTTTTCCTAGCATTTAAAGTAATGAAGATATGACTGCCATTAGCCTCATGTGAATAAGATTTCAATACGATCCATAATCCTTCATTACTTGCTTCATTGTCTTAGGAGACATTGTAACACAACCTCAAACAAATGGCATTCCTTAGGGCAAACAGCTTGAACCATTCACTACTAAAGCTACAGCAACTGTCTACAGTTAACAGATTGAGCTCAGAGATGTGGCTTCCACTGGCCTTAAGAGATAAGCTCATTTGCTGTTGATGGAGTATTTCCTCTCACAAGGGGTTTACATCCATTTACTGCCTTGGGTTGCCGGTAATTAGAACATTATCAAGCCAAAGGCACTTCCTAAGTAGCAGTGACCTAGTATTATTCCTTCTACCATCACAGAGCTGGTCAAATTTAATATATATATATACATATATATATATATATATATATATATAGATATAATATTATCTAATATTAATATATATATATATAGTATATATATATATATATATATATATAATATACAATATTATATATATATATGTGAGTGTGTGGTGTGTGTGTTTGTGTGTCTGTGTGTGAATGTATGTAAATTTATGAGACAATAGTTATTTTTGCACAACGACAATCAAGGAATGATTGAAAAAGAAAAATATTTTTCTGCCAAGGAATATTTTGATTTTTTCTTGTAACTTTAATTTCCTCTTTGCAGAAATGTATACAACATCTGGCACTTGGAACGACAAATCGTGTAACACAAGAAATATTTTTATTTGCGAGAAAAAAGGTAGGTGGTTTACGAATCGTCATAAATTATATTTTGCAATTACTCTCATTCAGATATTCATAATTATTCATAAGTTTAGGTCAGCGGTCGTGATAGATTGGGGGGTGGGTGGAGATCGCTAAATGAGAGGTTGGAATACAAGACAAATTGAAATTAATAATAAGAAAAAACAGTGTATGATAGGAATGAAAGGGCATCCCAATTCACAATCGTTAGTAAAGGTGAGGTAAGGTTCAAACAGGGTTCAAATACCCTACTTTACAGAGCGATTTACCCTACTCGAGTGCAGACAGGAAATCGGGACTCCCTGACAAAGCAAATACTAACGTGAAACAGTATATGTTAGCTTCGAGCCCCGCAACCAGTGCGGTGGACCGATCAAAAACATTATTGACCATGTGACTCAATGATGTAAATGACTGGTGCTTCTTGGAACTTTAACTAACTTTTTGGGTATCGCTCGTGACGTAACTCGTGGCCTAGTAAATAAGACAGCAGAGAATATAGATATTATTAGTGATTATGCTCCTCGCTAAGCATGCAATATATTCTTTTATTTTTTTGTCCTCCTGAATAATGGATAAAAAAAACGGGACAGGATGCTGCACTCTAACAAACCAAAGAGCTTCTGAATTAAGTTTTCCTTACCCTTATGCCCCAAAGTCGTATTTAATGATAGTGAAGGTTTGATAATAATAGCTGTTACCTTCAGTGCTTTTTGCTGAAGATCTGAACAAATCTAAGTTGTTAGTAATCTCTGTATTGTTCGTAAGGCTTCCTCCGTTGGGAAATTAAGGTTTTAGCGGTTGGTTTTCCCTTTACCTTTGTAATGTTAGAATGATTAACTGATTGCTTAACAGAAGTCATACAACTTTATCTAGCCCAAGCCCAGTGGAGACACAAGGCAGAAGGGGAGAGGAAGTTGTAGAAAAGAACACCACAGGAAAATGCCAGGCAGAGGGTAAGTGCCAAGCACTTTCTCCTCCTGTTGATTCGGGCATGGTCGGGGCACACAGCGATGCCCGAATCAACAAGAGAAGAAAGCGCTCGGTACTGACCCTCTGCCTGGCATTTCCTGTGGTGTTCGCCAATATGATGAAGTCGCGTGTATCTACTGTGATTATATATATATATATATATATATATATATATATATATATATATATATATATATATATATATATTTATTTATATATATACACACATATATATACATGTATATATATATATACCATATATTATATATATATATATATATATATATATATATATATATAATATATTCATATATAAATATATATATATATATATATATATATTATTATATATATATAACGTATAAACAGGTTTCATAAGGTCACACGGAGCTTGAAGCTAATTGTGACCAGGAGGAGGAAAACCAGTTAGGCCTATGTTACACTGACAAACCTATACACACACATGCATACACACACACACACACACACACACACACATATATATATATATATATATTTCTAGATCATCTAGAAACACGGCACGCAGAAGGAAGCAGTCCACTGCTTCTAGTATGCTATGTTCCTTAATGGAGATTCTACACGTAGAAAACCTCTGTTATGCGAATAAATGGTCGGATTTCCAGATCATCTAGAAACACGGCTCGCAGAGGGAAGCAGTTGGACCGCTTCTAGTATGCTATGTTCCTTAATGAGATTCTACATGTAGAGAACCTCTGTTATGAGAACAAATGGTCAGATTTCTAGATCATCTAGAAACACGGCTCGAAGAGGGGAGCAGTCCACAGTTTCTAGTATGCTATGTTCCTTAATGGAGATTCTAGATGTAGAAAACCTCTCATGAAAACAAATGGTCGGATTTCTAGATCATCTAGAAACACGGCTCGCAGAGGGAAGCAGTTGGACCGCTTCTAGTATGCTATGTTCCTTAATGGAGATTCTAGATGTAGAGAACCTCTGTTATGAAAAAAATGGTCAGATTTCTAGATCATCTAGAAACACGGCTCGCAGAGGGAAGCAGTTCGACAGCTTCTAGTATGCTATGTTCCTTAATGGAGATTAAAGATGTATAAAACCTCTGTTATGAAAACAAATGGTCGGATTTCTAGATCATCTAGAAACACGGCTCGCAGAGGGAAGCAGTCCACTGCTTCTAGTGTTCCTTAATGGAGATTCTACACGTAGAAAACCTCTGTTTTGCGAATAAATGGTCGGATTTCTAGATCATCTAGAAACACGGCTCGCAGACGGTACCTGTTGGACAGCTTCTAGTATGCTATGTTCCTTAATGGAGATTAAAGATGTAGAAAACCTCTGTTATGAAAACAAATGGTCGGATTTCTACATCATCTAGAAGCACTACTAGTAGAGGAAAGCAATCCACTGCTTCTAGTATGCTATGTTCATTAATGAAGATTCCACACATCGAAAGTCTGTTATGCGAACAAATGGTCGGATTTCTAGATCCTCTTAAAACACCGCTTATGGAGAGTGCACTCTTGGCATTGCTTAAGGTTCTTTGCAACGTGCATTCGGCCCCTAGCTGCAACCCCTTTCTCTCCATTCACTGTACCTCTTTTCATATTCCCATTCTTCCATCCTGCTAGCCACCCTCTCCTAACAAATGTTTCATAGAGCAATTGAGAGATTTTCCTCTTGTTTTGCCTTTCAAACCTTTCACTGTCATTTGCCGTTTCAGAGGCGTTGGACCTCAAAAGAGGCATTATTTGCCCATTTCTGTGGCTTATGCTATTAAGAAGGTTGAATGGAACCAACCAAAAGTTAATTATATATATATATATATATTAATCTGAAAATACTTCCATAAACACCCAGAACAATATATTTTAATAAGACGGATTTCTTCAGTGAGTCATAGTCAACATCAGCAGGTAGTAATAAGAATGGTGCCATAGGTTAAAACAGTTATTTTTTAATAAATTTTACAATTTTTGTTGTTTAAGGTTTTACAAAGAATGGTGCAGGAAAACAGAACAAAACACAAAGAAACCTGGGTAAATGTACTGAAAATTCACAAGTTCAGCTTATTTGTCAAAGAAAATCTTTACGCTCCAAATGTTCAGCTTTATAAGGGTATTTAAAAAAGTACATAAAATCTGAATATGACGGAAAAAATCAAAGGGAACCCGTTCATTAAAAGCCAAAAAATTACACAAGAAATAATAACACTTACCCAGTGGTTTTCGTCTTGGTCGGATAGACTGTGCGGTGCGTGACTATCAGTTGGCCTCCCAACAGGGAAATCAAATTTGTAATTCTCTTGCGTTTTCTGAAATTGGGAAAGCAAATAAAAACTTTAATTCAAATTTTGTATGAATTTCTAACCATTTCCGTTAACAATTCCTCTTACATATGACAAATAAATGGACTCACTAATTATAACCGATGAAAACATAAAAAAGGTAATTAGTTAACGCAATCAACTCCTTTCAAGTTCACGTAATTCAAGGCCTTAAAGTAGATCTAGAGGTATTTTGCAGTAACTGGGGTATGAATGCTTTTAGTACCTCCAGAGAGTAGCAACCTGGTCCCCTAATGAAC
Source organism: Macrobrachium nipponense (assembly GCF_015104395.2). Classification (NCBI taxonomy): domain Eukaryota; kingdom Metazoa; phylum Arthropoda; class Malacostraca; order Decapoda; family Palaemonidae; genus Macrobrachium; species Macrobrachium nipponense. The sequence continues at coordinate 29,128,297 of NC_061101.1, read as the reverse complement.
AACTGGTCCCTCTGGTCCAGCCGGTAGTACCTAAATTTGGGATATGAGTTCAAGGTACAAGCAAATGCCTCACTTTATGTTGACACCTCTTTGAGTAAAAGCTATATCCACTATGAAAAACTATGGTTTTGGACAACAACTTGCCTCGACTACGGTGACCAAAAAATATTACAGTTCTATGCCCTGCGCTCGACAGGAGAATTATCTCATTTATTTTCTTTCATGGAGGAGGACCTCCTCATGTGAATGGAGGCACCCCAGTGATATAATCATAGCTGTACAATTTTCCCTCCGTATTACAATATAATTATGTTAATACTGAAATATTATCCAAGTTTTCAAGGTATCCTTTTGGAAAATACATAGTGTATATGACTGAGAAACAAAAACAAAGAAGTCCACACAGAGCGTACATTTATAATTAGAGGATGAGCAACAACATCATTTCAAAAAGAAAGTTGATTAACATGAATAACGTGAATAGTAACAGCACAGACACACACGGAGCGTGGGCTTATAATCATTGAAATAAATGAACTACTTGCTGAGGTGAACTGAGGTCAACCATTGACACCGATTTCGGTACGTCAGCAACTGTACCAAGCAAAATGCAATTTCATTAAAAGCAGTTCCACAGAGCTTTGGGGGTGAATCTCGACCTCCATTACGTGGAATTGTTTCCGCAAATTTCTCTTGGCTTTCCCAGTACGTTCGTTGCACCCGGTTTTCGCGCCTGTATTTGGTTAGAATTTGATTTCCTTTTCTAAAATGTAGTAATAATAATAACTTCAGAATTCTAATTGTAACACTCATCGTTGTATATATAAACTACGTCTTACGAGTACAAGAGTTATCCCAGGTGCCAGGAATTTTCGGCATAACAGCTACTTTCCAACTTAAGATATTCATATCAGTTAAATTATATGGCACGTGCAAATCTGATACAGACGTTAATGGAGCCAAACCCCCTTTTTTTTTCTTTTTTTTTTGCCAGGCGAATACGAATGAAAATAAAGATTTTCAGGGTAATAAATCAAGTGATAAAATTCTAAACTAAGTGGATTAAAGCTTTAACTAATAAAAAGAATAAACATTTTGCTTTTTGAGATGAAGATTGGGTAGACATTGAATGGCGACTATTATTTACAACTTCAAGTGCTAACTATCTCCTAGAGATGAGAATCACTTCAATGCTTACTATATTTTGGAATGGGGGAATTAGCTTTTGCATATTTCATCACCACGAGCTAAGGAGAACCTCGCCGAGTCCATCCAGTTTGTAATTACATGGCAGTGCACATCTCCTTCTCTCTCTCCCTCTCATCCTCTCTTACCTCTCTCTCTCTCTCCTCTCTCTCTCTCTCTCTCGCTCTCTTCTCTCTCCTCTCTCTCTCTTCTCTAAGATCAGCTGCAAACCATAACAGACAACTGAAACCTAAATACCTAATGGACGTTTTGGTTATATTGGAATTTTTTGTTTGGAATTAACGCTGTTAATTCAGTTTTGCAGTTGCAGTTGAACGCGCTGCCACTTACGCTACGAGAGAGAGAGAGAGAAGAGAGGAGGGAGAGAGAGAGAGAGAGCGAGAGTAGAGAGGAGAGAGGAAGGAAGAGAGGAGAGAGAGAGCAGAAGAAGGAGAGAGAGAGAGAGAGAGAATGTATTCTCTGACCTCTTCTTCCATCACCCCGAACACATTATCACCACGTGAAATGATTATTACATTAATCTAAGGAAAACTAGTTTTGTCGATAAGTATGAAGTTTGTAAATGAAGTAAAAGTTTTATAATAAAGGCCAATAACCAAAATCCCAAACGTCGATGTTAATTTCCTTTGGAAAGTTACCTACTGTGTGTTTATTTTTTCAACTTTTTCAGGACCAGAGTACAAGGGAATCCAGCCACCTCCTCCTCCTGAAGGTAAGGCTACACATTCTTCAGGACTGATAGCGTCCATTTTTTTAACATTTATCTAAAGTAGGGTTTTTATAGTTAAATTTTATTCTTTCCACACCAACTTATGAATGAGAATCGTAAAGATGCGGGGATACTGACCACAAATCAAGCACTGCCTGAACAACACTAATACATACATTTACAAACACACACACACACACACACATATATATATATATATATATATATATATATATATATATATATATATATATATATATATATATACGACATTATGATGCCCATAGAATTGCTTGTATGTATATATATATATATATATATATATATATATATATATATATATATATATATATATATATATATAATATAGTATATATATATATATATATATATATATATATATATATATATATATATATATATATATATGTATATATATACAGACACACACGCATGTGTGCGTGTTATATTCATATATTTTTGTGTTGTGCGCCTAAATAAAGACAATGCACTTTAGCAATACGTCAAAGAAATTACGAGAATAATAAAACATGTTTTTAGCTACCAAGAATTCCAGTGAAGGTACAATCCAAAACATTTAAGAAACACTTTCTGGTCTCTTTCAAGTAGGAGGATTTTGTTTATTTCTGTGTCCGAGAGAAGATACCCTCAAAGAAAGTTCAAAGGTTGTTGACTTGTCAACGGGGATGCTGCTTGCGTCAGGACTTTTAAACAATGAAGCCGCCATTCTGACGTGAGATTTCTCTCACATGGCAACTAACCTCCTTTCTCTCCTACGTTCTAGTTTATTCACTTTTTTGTCAAAGAAGTTTCGTCTCGTATCTTTCTACCATTTTCAAGTGGGTGGTTGTTATATTTCTCAATTTCCTACGTTTAATCCAAGTTTATTCGTTGATAAATATTCCTTTTTCATTATTACTCTTTTTTAAAAGTATCAGCGTTATCATTTCTCTTAAATAGGATGCCTCCATCATTCGAGTTAATTTTATATTGAGTCTCCTTAATTTTGTCTACATTATTATTATTATTATTATTATTATTATTATTATTATTATTATATTATTATTATTATTATTATTATTATTATTATTATTATTGATCTAATCGGTGTTGGTTATCATCCCGTTTACATTAGAATGAAACGAATGTATAATGACATAGCTACCCTGTACTCCTTAGAAATTCATATAATCACTATACTTTCGTATCTGGAAACTTTGCTTTAGAAAATAAAAACGAACATTAATACCTGTGACGTAGAATTTTTTGCTCACCTACACGATCTTGCTAGACTGTAGCTATACCTATACCTCCACGCATCTGGCTTCGTGATTGCGTGCGCATCCTAACTAGATGATGAAGCCTATTTCAACACGTTTCTTTTCATGTTTTAGCCTCCTGTTTGTAATATTGTCATAGAGTACAGCTTCTAATACCTACTGCTGGGGTCTTAGTGCTAAATAAAATGATCAAGTCAGGATTAAGATGATGAAAAATAAATAGGCAAGTCAGTGTTGAACTGCTTCTATTCATGTTTAGAGCACAGTCTGTAATATTACCAAACTGCAAACCTTGTATTGTCTATCTACATCAACTGCATCTGGAATGTGTATAATAAAATATATAGGGTAACAAATGCACCTGTTTAAGAACACAGTAATTGGTGCACTTAAGTGTAGAACAAGGATTATGAGACGGATGGCTGGACATGAGTGGAGATTTGTGGAAGTTAATGTACAGGAACGATATGAGAGGCAGAACTTCACAGAGCGCAAGAAGCGATGAGAATTAGGTAGTGGATTGTGTGCAAAGTCTAAATAGTTTAACTGTCATTTATTTAACCATATCAATGCTGGCATTACCATTTTGTTACGCAATAAGGACCATGTGCCTGGGTTTGTACTCATATACATACTCGCATGATACAGATAGACTCTGTATAGAGTGGATACATGGATATAATTACGACTTGAAAGCTAAAAACCTTCGACATCTTCACTATTTTCTCTTATTAGATAGGATTTGTTTATTTTTATACAATATACTGTATTGCCTGACAAATAATTCATGACAAAACTTCGGAACTGTAATGCAGCGCAGATTACAAATGACTATGAATGAATATGTTTTCCAGTACTTTGCCCAGATGGATGGTCGCGCTACAACAACTACTGCTATTATTTCTCACCTGATGAAGTTACCTGGGAAGAGGCCAATTCATGGTGTGAAAGTAACATTAACAGCAAGCTGGCCTCTATTGCCAATGATGCTGAGAATGACTTCATTAACAGTAAGTGAATTTTATACAAAATGGAATTGTATTTTATACAAACAGACACATGTAATACAATTAAAATCACCATTTCCTTTTGCAATAACTTACTGTGCCTACACATAATCAGCTTTGATTTCACACAAATCAGTCAGTGTTTTTGGGGATTGAACTCTTTTGTGCAAAATAAACCTGGTAACCAAGTCTTGAGGATAACCAACCTATAGACTGCATCCCCACATTAATTCTGCTGTTTGTGGTAAATTAAAGAATAACATAGATAGAGATGCCCAGAACATCACTTCTTTGTGCTCGAGCTGACATCTAAAATTTTACAAACTAAACTGCTGCTAACATGAATATCTTGTCTTCATTTTTTTTTCATTGTCTGACTTTGCATGGGTTATTTTTGTACGTTTGAAGAAAATATATTCCAGCTTGCTTGAAAGGAATGCGCTATGACCGTCACTGAAGAATTGATGGGTTTCTCACATCTAGATTCCTTTAATCATTCTGGTAATAGTAGTCTAGTTTCAGAAGGAATTAACTTGAATTATCTGATGTGTTTTTCAAAGGAAGCGACGTGGGTTTTGCCGAGATTACCTAATATAATCTAGTCATAATGAATTTTCCTTCTCAGAAATTCTGGCCATCAAAGCGCCAGTCTTATCTCTATTGCACGATTTTCTCACTCCTTAGCTTTATGTACTAACGTTCACATCTGTCCTAGAAGGCAATTAGCATTATCTTCTCAAAGGAGCAAATTAATAAAAATGAAAAAATTCTCTCTGCTTTCCAACACAGAATTCGCTTCGTCAATGCGCAGCAACGTTTGGTTAGGATTGCACGATGATAACCATGGCAACGACTGGCACTGGATAGATGGTACCGTCTTGCGTGAGTACACCCAGTGGGCACCTGAACAACCAGACAACGATGGTGGTATTGAGCACTGCGGACAGGTAGGTCAGAGAAATAAAAATGAAAGGAATTAGCTGGAATATTTGATTTGACTTAGGGAAAACGGTATGGCACCAAATTTACATAACCTGGAAAGAGATGGCGCCGTAAGTAGACATGGAATGACTGGAATAAAAGAGAATGGGAAGTGTCGTGAAGGCGTGTTTGGAGAGGAACTTGATTTTGGAAATAACATTGTTTTCAACTGATACTCATAAGGATATATGGAAAAAACGGAATGGTTATTGAAAGTGTCTGCTAAATTATGTATTAGTACAGAATAGGTGGATGAACAAGCTGATAGATGTAATGATGAAAAGAAGAATGGCTAGAGGTATATCTTACCATTATTTCGTTGAAGAAAATGTTAGAATAGATATAAGTTTGAGATGCACGGCATAGAACGAACATGTCTACAAATGTAATTAAAACAAAATTAATTTGTTAAGTAAAAAGGAGAGCAAATGTAAAGAAAAATTGATGAAAAATGAAGTATGGCTTAAACCTTGTCAGTGTAAGCAGTATCTGATGAGCACGAGCAATTTAAGGATGGGGCCATAGAGACCGAAGGCAGTATTTGTGGGTATAGAAGCAAGAAGAGGACATCAGAACAGTAACTGTTATGATTAGAAAATAAGAGATTTATTGTAGAAAAAGAGATTGTTTGGGATACAATTCATGACAAAAATATTATGTAGAAGTGTAAATGAGGATTGGATGTTAAGAATAAAGCGAAAAAAAGGCAAGTAATGAGAATGGAGAGGTGAAAGTGAACAACAACTTTAAGGAGAATCCACGTTCCACAGGGAAGTAAATGCAAAGAGAAAATTAAAGAGAACATGGGCTTCAAAATAATAGATGCAAATGCTGTTGCTGCAATAAATGACATCTTGAGCCGATGGAGGAAGTGTTTTATAGGCCTGTTCAATTTGAAAGTTCAATATGAGAATCAGAGCTACATAAAGCAAGTATTGAATGGATAAGCATAAGTCGATAATGACTGATATAGTGACAGCGGAGGACCTAAGGAGGTCGATCAAGAGACTTACAAATAGAAGACAGGTTATAAGTGAGATGCTGCAGTAGTAACGGAAGTGTGGCTGTGTAAGGAATGGAATGGAATGGAATACCAAGTTTAGGTCAAAGGCCAAACAATGGGACCCTAAAGGTCATTCAGCGCTGGAAGGAAAATTAACAGAAGAAAGACTTGAACGCTGTGACAAGAGGAAAACCTCGCAGCTGCACTATGAAATAATTGTTAGGAGAGGGTGGAGAGCAAGGTGGAAGAAAAATAATATTAATGGACTAATGAAAGGGGTTGCAGCCGGGGGTCGAAGGGGCGCTACAAAGAACCTTTAGTAATGCGTACAGTGCACCCAGTGAGGTGTACTGACGGCACTACCCTCCCCCTACCCTTACGAGGAGCGTGAAGCTAAGGCTCAAAAAGCATATAAAAGAAGAACTATTTTTTTAATAGAGATAAAGGTTTATGTCAGCATATACTGAGGAGAGTGTTTCATTTGGTCCACAATGTAGTCTGAAATAATGTGTTATGACTCCAATTCTGTTTGGTATCTTTATGGAGAGTGCTGCAAGAAGTTACAAATAGGACCTTTAGGTAGATGCAAAGTTGTGCAATGATAACATAAGATACTGAATGGCTGATGTTGGGAGATAGTACATTACCGACTTGAGACTTTGAACAGAAAATGCAGAAACTCGAGAAATGAACATGAAAAGGTTTGCTACTGGAAAAATTGAAGAAAATAATTAGTTTGGTTATGAGGCCAAATTCGATCAAACGTGAGGCTTGTTATTATGGAATAGCTGATGAATGGAAGTTGTTGATTTGTTTAAATATTTAGGGTTAATTATAATGAATGACAGATGACAGTAGGATGTGAGAAGCGATGAGTCAAGGAAGTCAACAGGGTGACTGGGGTAGATTGGATGATTTATAAAAGTCAAGGTAGGAAAAGGAAGGATATATCGATCATAGAAATGAATTAAATATTGAATTAAGGCCAAAAGCCAAAACCTGGTACTAGGTAGGGGCCGAAGGAACTCTGCAAAGAAAAGACTGTACGACAATATTTTGGAAGGAATGTACAATTCGTAAGAGAAAGGAGATGATCTGCTAGAAAGTGAAGGGCAGCTGAAACTGAACAGGTAATGGAAAGGCAGTGCCTTAATTTCCAGAGAAGCTGGGTGCTTTCATGGATGTGTATGTGTTCGATGCTACGATCATGAGCTTTGTGCATAAGACATATGATGCGTCTAAATTGTGGAAGTGTTCTTCACAAGGGTTCGCCCAAGATTTTATAGTTAAAGTATGGATATGAAAGAATGTATCACGTCTTCCCTGAGTCCACGCCGTGTTTAGATGAACACATCATGAAAGCAGGAGACTTACCACACGAATTGTTGAGTCTAGCTTTAAACAGCTTTCGTTTTCTGTAACACTTTTAAACGAGAGTGGGTGCAATCACAAATTTATTAGGCAGACTTAGGTATTTGGATGGGACTCTATATGACTTAGTTTGTTTTGTGAATGTGATATAGAATACATTAAAAACGCTCAACTAATTTACTATAGAGTGCCATCAGTTTAATGAACTGCTAAATTGTTGAGTTAAGGTTTAAACAGCTTTCGTTTTCTGTAACACTTTTAAACGAGAGTGGGTGCAATCACAAATTTAATAGGCAGACTTAGGTATTTGAATGGGACTCTGTATGACTTTTAGTTTGTTTTGTGAATGTGATATAGAATACATTAAAAACGCCCAACTAATTTACTATAGAGTTCTATCAGTTTAGTAAACTGCTAAATTGTCTGTTTTTTTTAAAGGAATTTGGAAATAAAAAAATTGAACGGAGGCTATGAAGAACAGAATTACAGCTATCTTAAGTGGCAAACTCACATTATTATCAAATAACCTCACATTAAAAACGTCCGGGTAAACAGAATCTTTATTCACTAAGTGCTATTTTTTTATGGAATATTTTCGTTCAGATATGAAGTTTTTCTATATTTTATTAATAAGCTAAAGGACCTGGCCACATCTAACAGATTACAGACCATGCTTATAGATACACTTGAGTAAAATAAGAGAGCTGGCGCCCATCATGGATCAGCGAACATTTACACATCTATACAACAGTAACATTAACAGTTTATCCCAGTTTACTTCAAATTGAAGTGGAGTCAGCCTTTAAGCTAGAAAAACCGTTCCATATTTACTTGTGTGTGTGTGTTTGTTAGCATTATACCTAAATGACTACTGAATTGTATTTGTTTACTTTGTCAATAATTAATAATCATACCACTATTCCTTCACTTTTATGTGGATTGATGAAATTCACTGTTTTACGGATTATCTGCAAACCCATGAAATTGTTCATTAATATATATCGATTCAATGTTCTCCATGTGCAGACGAGCATGACTGGAGACGGGTGGAGTGATGTTCCCTGCAGCACTTCGAACCTCTTCGTGTGCAAGATCACTGCCAGTAAGTGCTTATTATATTATGTAAGTGTTTTGGAATAAACACTCCTCCTGGGACCTCGCCCAACAAAGGGGAGAAAGGGATAGGATACAATCATTTGTTCACTGAAGAAAGGGCAGTTTCGTGGGTGTTGGAAAAGGTTGAAGTGTGTCCGTGGGTGCTTTACATATTTTCGGATGGATTAGACGAGAAGGCAGGGAAAGGACATTAGACGTGCGAGGAAAATTGAAGTAGGTAAACAGGTTGTAGATGAAT
>NC_061101.1:29076865-29114365 GCF_015104395.2 Macrobrachium nipponense | reverse complement strand
ATTACTCTCAGCATATATTTCAATAGAACACCTGGCTATTTTATCAAATGATAGTGTCAGTTTTTGATAATGTCAAACAAACTAAAAACCTAGATCCCATACAATATAAGATTACAAATTATCCATAATAAAATCAATAATGAAAGAGAAGCAGTATTTAGTGACAATGAGATTTACACTGACAATGAAGTTAATGAAAAAATTTCTAAGATCCCAACAGGTTCATGCTGAAGCGAAATCATAACTTAGCATTTCAATGTTATTGCAGTAGAACATTTCAAATTCATTCTATCTGTATTCGCGTAAGAGCCATATATTCATTTCACATCTCTCTTCCCCTGTCTCGTTTGTTCTTAGTTCTACTCCATCCTTCGAAGTGTGCCATGATGCCGCACACCTCGAGAACAAGCGTATGGAGCATAGCAGAGTGCGGCCTCCAAAACTACTACGTTTGCAAGAAACCTGTTCAGGCAGAACCAATCAATCCTGTAGACACCGGCTGCAAGGAAGTAAGTAATACTTTCCAATGAGGCGCTCGAATGAATATATCATTCCATAATGGTCATCCCCACCTGACGGTGTCCACCCTTTTCACCATCACAGGGAGATACGCCTACAGAGGTTCATGTTACCGCTTTTCGGAGGAGTCCGTTTCCTGGTACGATGCCCGGGATGCCTGTGCTGGTGAAAATGCCCACCTGGTTACTATTAATGACAGGTAAGAAACAAGTAAACTTCGGCGCAATCGAGTTTTCTGTACAGTGAATAATGCTGTATGAGCCGCGGCCCATGAAAATTTCAGCTACGACCCGGTGGTGGCTTGTCTTATAGCGTTTGATGATTGGAGAGTGAATGATCAATGTACCAATTTGCAGCCCTCTGGCCTGGGTAGTTTTTAAGATCTGATGGCGGACATTAAAGTGCTGACGGACAGACATATACCCATCTCAATAGTTTTCTTTTAGAGAAAACTAAAAATTGTTTTGAACACATAATCACTAACAGGAAGCAAGGTCATAACCCATACTCTTCACAAAATTCTCCACAAATAGTAACTGTGCGGACAGGATCTAGAGTATTAGTTTAAAGGAGAAATGGAAAATAAATTAAAATTCATCACCTAATCGTAGTCATCATTGTGTTTACTACCTAACTATCTGTTTTGAAGTAGCTGAATCAAAGACATAGCTTCCATTACATGTATAAATATGCCAACACAGACTGGAATATGTATCTGTAACAGTCTCTCTTAATAATATAAGGGGTTCCTGTGAGCAAGTTACTGATAAAGAAGCCTACATTTCAAAACATGCACAAACAAAGACTCACGTGAAAAGTCTGTCAGTTAATCATACAATATTACCACACCTGTATAAAGGCTTCTAATACACGCTTTATACTTGCACGTTCCTCGCTCAAACACTCATGGACAACAACACAAGCTTAAAGACACAGAAAAATTAAGCCCGACTATTACTGTCATTGCTGCAAGCAAAGCTAATGTTAACGTGACGAATCCCGAAGATCTTTTGACAAGCATGCAAACGCTACAGCTCTGTACATGAAGGCAGGACGCTTTTTCTTATTTTCCTTTATCTCTGTCGGTTTGTCTGGGTATCTCACTGGCTATTTTCCCATATGCATGCCCTAACTTCTTGACAATTAATTTCTCCCAAGATGCTTACAATGCTAATATCAAAGAATGTCTTTTCACTAACGTCCTGATTCGTGCTCATTCTTCTGAATCCTTCCCCAACTCCTCAGTTGTATTTTTCTTCACCAAGTGTATAGAAAATATCACATATCCGTCATCCTATAGTTTTACCGTCGTGCATGTTTTGGAATAAATGCTGGTCAGTCACTGTCTTGTACGACCTAAGCTTTTTCCTTTTTCTGTTCTATCTTTATTTCTTAACCTGATCTGGCAGCAATACTGGAAACTATAAATGTTTCTTCACTACAGAGGTTACTTAAGATGGATAAACACTGATATTACATATACTTACGATGGATAAACATGGATATTACGTGATATGCCATGCTAATACTTTTCTCCAATATATACCGACTCACTAAAAGGAAAAAATGTAAATATTAATGGACTGCTCAATCAGACACCTAGGGCATAATTTGTATAAGTTTATACAAGTATTTACTTTGTAGTGGCATTTGCATTATTTGAATAATATGTTCCTATTATAGTAAACGTGTTACGAAGTACTGCTTTATATAAACTGTTTTTATATATCTATTTTCATTTTCCTGTTTACATGCTCATTCAAGAAAGGGCTTTCCTGGCTCTATCATTCTACCTACTATACTCTGTTTTTTTCCATCTGTCCATCCGCCTATGGTGTTCTCGCATGGTAACACTGCGTCCCGGCCTTTAAATAGTTACGCTATGTGTAAGTTTTCGGTAAATAAAAGGATATCTGAGTGTACATTTGCAACTGAAAAGTGTTTTAATAATTTGCTGTATGCGAATTACACAGTTAATATTCGAAATAGGATATTATTATAATTGTTGAATGTAAGCTGAATATTACTATCTAAAGGCCGGGACGCAGTGTTACCATGCGCAAGCACCACAGCCGGATGGACGGATGGAAAAAAACAGAGTATAGTCATCAGTGAGACAAAAAATAGATTCTCTAACCATATCATAAGTTCTTCTTTTTCCAAAGGTTTGAAAGCGCCTTCATTTCCGCTTACCTGGGTGAAACTGGAGCTTGGCAATGGATTGGTATGAATGGTTCTGTGGCTAAAGATGGTTCGGTTACATTCACCTGGGTTACAGGGGAGCCTGTGGAATTCACCAACTGGGACGAATTCGAACCAGGTGAGGTCTAAATAAGAGTGGTTCCTGGTTCCATCGAGCAAAGTATATATGTATGTATATATGTATAAATATATATATATATATATATATATATATATATATATATACATAATATATTCAAACGTCAGATAGTGTCACCTTCCGATTTTAGGAATTCATCTAGGGTGAGAATACTGGTCCCATATCCTTTCCTACACTGGCACATATTTCAGAGCCAAAATGGATTATAATGGAATGACATCAAAGCCCTTAGTCTTGTTTACAAATCTAACACTGGCCCTTTTGCTTGGGGAGGCGCGTCGCATGACAACTAGAGTAAGTAGCGCCATCACACAGAAAATGTGATCGCGTGTATTAAATGAAGACAAAATTAATGGACTAAAATATAGAAACGATGTAAATATTTGTTGAGGAATATAGACACACCATTATGAAGGCTTAAAAGAAATAAAGGATAATTCACCAACGCTCAGACTTAGTGGGAATAATAAGGAAAAATTCCCGTGGGAGAGCTGAAAACAATTAAGACGGCAGAGGAAAATAAATTAGGAAAAAAAATCCTGAGTCACGCCTTTCTTAAGGCCAACAAGGAATCATAGAACCTTAAAGAGGATCAGTGACAAAGGCGTTTGAGATGGACGCTTAGAGTAGTTTAAAGAAAGTTTGTTAGAAAAAGATCAATTTTTAAAGTACTCTGTATTTTTCCTAGGAACCGTAATTACCCATTGCCCCTCCGGCCACGATATATTTCTTCCCACGCAGCTGTGCTGATACTTGTTTTTTTTTGACAGAATATTAATAGGCATATTGTTTTTGTTGTTATATAACTAGACTAAAAACACTCCTTATAACCTACGGTTTCATTTCTAAAATAAATGATCCAGGCTTAAAGTTCCAAGGCTAATAAGATTCACATCGACCAAGTATTATATGAGCTTGATTCATGTACTTCATAAGACGTGTAAAATACATCGTTTCAAGAAGTGTAATATGTCTGATATTAATGACGACGACACGATATGCCTACGAATTTTATATTAAGATGATAAAGAGGTGGGAGGCCAGTTGCAGAAAAGAAAATAAAAACTTATTTCATAATCACCTTCAACCATAAATGAAGTTGGTGTTCTTCGTTTTTCTTGCAGCTAATATGCCTTGGCCATCTGCATGTCCTTTTTTATGGGTATCCTATCATATAAAAATACTTATTTTCTTCCAGTACCTATCTGTCCCTAGAAGATGTCTAAAGATTGAGAAAACCAGTAAGGATTCAAAACTTTTGTTTCTTGTGTTATTGTGCACAGACACTAATATTATATATATATATATATATATATATATATATATATATATATATATATATATATAGATATATATATATATATATATATGTATGTATGTATGTATGTATCTATGTATATATGATGAATTCTTTATAGATCCAGTACATGGCACCTGCGTAATAGCATCAGGAAAGAGCAGCACACCTGGTCTATGGATTGTTGCGGATTGTTCAGAAACACGCAGATTTCTCTGTAAGTTTTTTATCTAAGATTTCTTCTTCGCGCTGCCATTAGTTCAGTTATCTTTTGTTTTTCTTATTTCTTAGTAATTAATTTGTAATCGAGTATTGTTTTTATTACGTCACTTCTTTCAATCAATTATTGTTACACTGTTGTTTTTACCAACTACTATTCTTATTATTTTTATATCTAGTATTATTCTTATTACTGTTTTCAACGTTCTCATTATTGTCAACACATTCGCAATTAATTCACAATTATTCCTACTCCTCACGCTAAGAATAACAGAATAAAGTCGGAATAAAGTCCACAAAGATTTAGTTGTCGAAATGCATAACGAGATTATACTTAACTTGCGAGAGGGCGTTCGTTCTCACTTTAATGAGAGGTCAGGGGATTCTCGAAAGGTCATTGTAAAACTTTTATTGCATTCGGAAAAAAGTTAATGAAAATGTACAAGCGAATATGTTCATTAGCAGACGAATTTAATTATTTGATGGTGAAAATTACATATATAAAATGGTATGCTTTTATTATCATTATTAAACTAAATTTGCTGAAACTGGATACTTAAATGCCTGCCTACGAGGAATGGAGAAACTGAGAAATGTGGAGGTAAGTTTTCTTCTTCTTTCCCACCGTTATCCTTACATTAAGGGGTGGGTTGTCTGATACGCCCTCTCCACTGCTTTCCTTACATCAGGCATGATTCATTCTTTGGCAAAGGGGTTTTTACGACCGCATGCCCCCCTTGCTGTCATCAACTACAGCTATTGGCAGTGGCTTAGCATTTTACTAAAAAAGGAAAGACTGTAAGGCAGGCAGTTTCCACAGCTATTGGGGGTGGGCCTAGCCTTTTACAAAAAGGAGACTGTAAGGCAGCACTTTCACAGCTATTGGGGGTGGGCCTAGCCTTTTACTAAAAAGGAAGACTGTAAGGCAGCACTTTTCCACAGCTATTGGGGGTGGGCCTAGCCTTTTTTTTTTTTTTTTTACTAAAAAGGAAGACTGTAAGGCAGCACTTTCCACAGCATTGGGGGTGGGCCTAGCCTTTTACTAAAAAGAAGACTGTAAGGCAGCACTTTCCACAGCTATTGGGGGTGGGCATAGCCTTTTTGTAAAACTAAGACTGTAAGGCAGCAGTTTCCACAGCTACTGGGGGTGGGCCTAGCCTTTTACTAAAAAGGAAGACTGTAAGGCAGCAGTTTCCACAGCTATTGGGGGTGGGCCTAGCCTTTTACTAAAAAGGAAGACTGTAAGGCAGCACTTTCCACAGCTATTGGGGGTGGGTCCTAGCCTTTTTACTAAAAAGGAAGACTGCAAGGCAGCAGTTTCCACAGCTATTGGGGGTGGGCCTAGCCTTTTACTAAAAAGGAAGACTGTAAGGCAGCAGTTTCCACAGCTATTGGGGGTGGGCCTAGCCTTTTACTAAAAAGGAAGACTGTAAGGCAGCAGTTTCCACAGCTATTGGGGGTGGGCCTAGCCTTTTACTAAAAAGGAAGACTGTAAGGCAGCAGTTTGCCACAGCTATTGGGGTGGGCCTAGCATTTTACTCAAAAGGAAGACTGCAAGGCAGCAGTTTCTACAGTTATTGGCGGTGGGCCTAGCATTTTACTCAAAAGGAAGACTGCAAGGCAGCAGTTTCTACAGTTATTGGCGGTGGGCCTAGCATTTTACTCAAAAGGAAGACTGCACGCAGCAGTTTCCACAGCTATTGGAGGTGGGCCTAGCCTTTTACTAAAAAGGAAGACTGTAAGGCAGCAGTTTCCACAGCTATTGGGGGTGGGCCTAGCCTTTTACTAAAAAGGAAGACTGCAAGGCAGCAGTTTCCACAGCTATTGGGGGTGGGCCTAGCCTTTTACTAAAAAGGAAGACTGTAAGGCAGCAGTTTCCACAGTTATTGGCGGTGGGCCTAGCCTTTTACTAAAAAGGAAGACTGTAAGGCAGCAGTTTCCACAGCTATTGGCGGTGGGCCTAGCCTTTTACTAAAAAGGAAGACTGTAAGGCAGCAGTTTCCACAGTTATTGGCGGTGGGCCTAGCCTTTTACTAAAAAGGAAGACTGTAAGGCAGCAGTTTCCACAGCTATTGGGGGTGGGCCTAGCCTTTTACTAAAAAGGAAGACTGCAAGGCAGCAGTTTCTACAGTTATTGGCGGTGGGCCTAGCATTTTACTCAAAAGGAAGACTGCAAGGCAGCAGTTTCTACAGTTATTGGCGGTGGGCCTAGCATTTTACTCAAAAGGAAGACTGCAAGGCAGCAGTTTCTACAGTTATTGGCGGTGGGCCTAGCATTTTACTCAAAAGGAAGACTGCAAGGAAGCAGCTTTCTTTTGGTCGTCTTTTACGACACGCAGGACCTACAGTGGTAGTATTCTTACACCCATACCACAGGGTCAGAGAAATGTGGAGGTAAGTACGGGAAGGGAAATGTTTTGGTTTAGGTGGAAGAATGTATTAGCGTACGGGGATGGTTTGGCCTTGTAGAAAGAATGGAACAGTAATGAAAACAGTCGGCTTTTCAGTGTTTGTAGGGAGGTGCAGAGAAAGACCTAGAAAGGGATGGAATGATGCTAAAGAAATAACGGAAAGGATTCGCCATCCAGGAGGCGAGAGTGCGCGCAAGGCGAATGATTCAATGAGTGTGAGAGGTACGTTGTGCTGCTGGTGAGCCTTCTCATGAGGTGAATGAATCTGCTATACTGCCAAGAAATTCACAATCTCGTGAAAAATAGCTTGAGTATTAAAAATTCAAAATTAAATGGTAAATTATATTACTAATGGTAAATTATATTACTAAGTAAAAAGAAACGCTATGACTTTCCAACACCTGAACGGCGTTCCTCATCAGCGTTTTGTAGCGGAAGGGATTTACCTTCAAAATTTCGTATAACGTAGTATTTGTACCGTTATCCATAAATATGAATGCAAAACCTCATGGTTACCAAAGCAGTTAGGGTATGGCAGTGATCTAGTCCTATCTTCTCTCAAGAGCCAGTTCCTACTAAAGGGAACTAGTTAACTGAATTGAATATCGAATTTACGCCAAAGGCCAAGTGCTGGACCTATGAGGTCATTCAGCGCTGAAACGGAAATTGACAGTTCAAGGTTTGAAAGTGTAACAGGAGGATAACTTCGCAGTTGCACAATGACTCATTTGTTAGGGGATGGCGGGAAGTAGGAGCATTTGCGAGGACAAACAACACCAACAAGTGTTTCATACTAAGAGTATCACCCTTAATCAAACAACGATAATTAACAACACATTCCTAAACACAGTACCCTTAGGAAATCCGTATCAGAATGGTCTAACCTCACCTAAATAAGCATCAATAGAAACTGCAACTAAACAATTGTTCATCTGATCGGGTATGTAGCTCCTAATACCCAAGCTTTGGAGTTTTAAGATTAGCCAGTATCAATTTAGAAAAATCTGGGATATGCCAATTGCCAAATTTGCTTTGGATGCCATGTGTTCGATGTAAAATGACCACACAGGTACGAATTATTTTCTGCAGGCGTTTTGGCTGTCAAGTAAGCATTCTAGATTCAATGGCATATAGACACATAAGAGATAGCTTTTCCGACTGAAATGTGTTTTTCAAAGAACTTTTCGAAGTCCTTCAGAACTAACACAATATTGTGCAATTTTTGTATATGTAGAGTTGTAGACAAATATTTTTTAACCAAAAACTTAGCAGGTTATCTAATTCTAATCTCCACTGAACGACAAATTTGGTAAGATATCACTCCAGATTTCTTACAATAGGAATAACGTCAACTACTGGCTTTTATCCTTCAAGAGCTTATGAAACAGATCTGCTTTGTCCTTAATGTTGAATAACATTTTCCCATCACTGAGGGAAGAATATTAAGTGAAATAGCGTCAATAGTGGAGAAATATAGACCGGACAGATTTTTTACAATATCCAGAGATGAAACCTGAATCTTAAATATTTTATACCTATATAATAAAATTCTAAGGCAAAGCTTTCTTAAGAAACAATTATGAGCTCCGTTGGCACCTACAATATTTGTTTTGATAACTTGCACTACTACCTAATCCATATTTTGTCCAAGTCTTACAAGATATTTAAAATAACCCGTAGTTTATGAACAGTTAATGTAATATTGGAAATATTTCTCTTACTTGCAGGTTGCCCGTTCAACGCATCTCATTAACGAATACATTTCTCTACACTGAAGACATCCTATTAGACTTTCTAGTAGCAAATCTGACAACCAATATACAATTGCGTTTTCATAGCCAATCTGTGTGTTGAACAATTTAGGCAAAATATAAAATGATCTAATAATACTTTTCGAAAGATCCCACAATGCATTTACAGCCGAACTTCAACTTCATTATCACTCCTCTTGCAGGTGAGTATTACAGAGAAGGTTACTCCCCAAGCACTCCGTCACCTACTCCTCCCCCGGGCCCTGATTGCGCCGCTGAATGGGAACACGTAGGCGATACATGTTACAAGGTCAGTATTTTTAACAGAAAATGTAAATGTGCACAAATGCAGATGATAAAAAAATAACTTGAGGTTTTTATATTTTCTAAAAAACTAAAGGCGTTTGTTTTTAAACTATACCTCTCCCATCAACGAACATGCCTCAGTCGTTAGTGTAAACACACATACACACAAACACACACACACACACATAAATATATATATATATATATATATATATATATATATATATATATATAATATATATATATATATATCATGTATGTATGTATGGAGGAGATGAGAAGAGCTCATGGAAGAGAAAATTGATGAAATTTTGTAAGAGGGTTTAAAGGGACAGACGTACGCAAATTAGACGAAAAATGTAAAATTTCATGACAGGAGCCTATTTCTGGTATTGGTACAAGAGAGGAGATGATCTGCGGTACAACTGCGTTGCAACAGGTTTCAATATAGGGAATAGAAAAAGGCAATTCACTAAAACAGTGAGGAGAGGTGAATAACAGCCTTTGGGAACATAAATAATTTTGTATCACCTTATAATCATCAACTTTGGATCTACCCCGTTCATGATAATTTCATTTAGCTTTCCAATATTCATGAGAATGCCTAAATATATATACATATATATATATATATATATATATATATATATATATATATATATATATATATATATATATATATACATGTGTGTGTGTGTGTGTAATATATTTATCTTCCAAAGTTTAGTGTTAACAGTTCCATGAGTATTGCACATAGATTGTTTATAATTTTCTAAGAAAATTCTCGGTGCTCACTACTTCTCAAGAGTTGAAAAGAGGCTTAGAGACCTTGTCATCCAAAGGTAAAAAAACCCTGTTTGGCCCCCCCCCCTTTTTGGCTTCCGCCCATAGAATTAAATATTGCACATCTCTGTGTTATTTTAGGTTCACCAAGACCCCAGATCTTGGGGAGGGGCGAGGCAGAAACCTTTTGCATGAGTTACGGCGCGCATCTTACCAGTATTAACTCGGAGGAAGAAGAGACTCTGATCAAGAAGTAAGGAAGAGGACCTTCTTTTGTTCTAGTCTAAGTTCAGCATACCTGATCTTGGATTCAAATTTTTCATGTTACTTGAGGTATAAGGGATTTTAATACTGTGACATAGTTGCGTATTCATCCTGAATTTTATGGATGAATATCTGTTATCAATCTATTATCCTGACGGCGGAACATTAAGAAATTTGTATGGATATGGGTACCTTATCCTCTTTTTATACACCTTATTTTGTGCAGTCTTACGCAATCATAAGTGCCAAGATATTATGTCATTCGTTTCTGTTTATTTATTCTTGCTCTCTCCCCGAAGCCTAACAGGGATGTCTCAGATTGACTCCAGTTTCCTGTCAGTCTGGGTCGGATTGCAGCAAGGCTCCGATTCAGGTGAGATACAATGACTGATTATTCTGACTCATTTTACAATTCTATCGTCATTGCTTGCTCACTTCATTCAGTGCATAGCTTCTGTCATCATGTCTTGCTTTTTTTTGTTTTTTTTTCATCTAATGAAATGTATAAAGGAAGCTTTCAATAATAAAAATTTTTTCTGCTAAAATAATTTTCTCGAGACAGCCAAAGTCTGGATGCACGAACTCTGCATTTAAACTAATTCAGAATGTTCCTGAATTCGCGCTAATTAATTCCTTTTTATTTTGTGGCTACTTCCGTATCTATTAAGTAAACAGGAAATGAATTTGAGTTCAGGTCATTATGCTAATTGACTTTAATATAAGCAACAAGCTTATTGACGTACACGTTATCAATTAGAATAGAAACTGAAATACATTTTCATTAATTTCCTATAGGTTAAAGGCGAGGCCTCTAATTGAATATAGCTAAAATTCCTTTCACTACTATTATCGACCTGTGGTTCAAGCCATGTAAGAGACATCATCACTAATTTCTTATTATGACTTAGAGTTCTGAGATGTATTATTTGACTTCCTCAATATACAATAACATTAATGCAAGTAATATTTCTATATACGGTCTAAGTATTCAGGAAAAACTTCAAGACTAAGTATTCTTTTAGGACTAACTGAGAATATTTACCCAGGAACGTGTGATAATAACAGCTTTAATAGCATCTTTATCTAGATTTAGTTTATTATTAAATTTAACGTTGTAACCGAATAAAAACAATTTTTCTAATGAAATTGTTACAAATCTTCCCTTTCAATAATACAGTTTTTCTTGCGGTTTTTGTACAGACTCAGTATTAATAAATATGATCTACATAATTCAAAGTATATCAAGTCCTAACTACACGAAGCAATTTTTTTATAAGACATCTTTGCAACTGGCTGTATTGGTGTGCGCACAAGTAAGAACATTTAAGTTACGTTAAATTTGATTAGACTCTGAAGGTAACATGAGTTTTATACAACTACGGGATAAAGTCATTCATGAGTTCTTTGGTACGGTTGCAAGCGAGTGTTAATCTTGATGGTCTAAATATCATAAGAAAAATAAGGAACTATATACAAAAACACTCTTGATCTTTATGCATGACGTACATTACGCCTTATTTGTTGTCCTGCTGAAATGTAGGAATAATAATTATCACGATTTTCATACCCAAATAACTCTGACTTCCAGGGTATCATTGGAGTGACGGGTCGGCCTTCTCCTATGTCAAATGGGCAGATGGTCAGCCGGACTCCCAGTATAAAAGGGAGACTTGTGGCTCCGCTGATAAGACAAGTCTTGAGCTTTCACTCTCAAATTGTCAAGGATATCTGCCCATATATGCGAAGCGCCTCAAGGTAAGTATTTAGATCTTACTATATCCCTACTCACCTTTGCCAATTTAAATCATCCTTCATCTTATTATATGGATACCAGATGCGATATTACCGTAAGAAATAACTATTGGAAGCAATATAACACAGACCGTATTTTAAAAGGCTGCAGTATCGTAAAAACTGCGACTACCTAACACCAAATCCCGGCAGGGTTGTTTATTGCCATCAGTGTTCCTAAGGTGCTCTATGGATATACTATAGTTTGTTTACAGCGCCCCTTCCGCCATTATTTGCACCCACTTTTTAGCCTTTTACGTTACCCTCATTCCCACTCCCTTTCTTCCATTTTGCTGTCCAACAGCTCCAACTAGTCTTTTCACTCGCTGCCTTAGTGTCTGAATATCTGAAAGTGCCCCAGTGATTTAGCTTCAAAGCCAAATTTACCTAAACTAAATCATTTAAAACCCTAATACCAAACAGGAACCATGATCTCGACCCTTCCACCTCCCACTGCGGGTCCGGTGGTGGAATGCGATGATGATCCTTCATGGTACTTATTCGACAACCATTGCTACAAGTTCGTTACCGAGTCCCAGGAAGACCCCCAGACTTGGTGGCGATCTCACGAAATGTGCAGAGGAGCTGGAGGTGAACTAGCTTCTGTCCACACTATTGAGGAAAACTACTGGCTAGAGTCTATGGTATGCATCGTTCCCGTTTTGTTACTGTTATCAGTATCATGGACAATTACTGCTGTAGTATGGGGTCTGCGGTGGGTGGTTGAAACCAACATTCTTCGGACGCTTGAATTTCAAGTCTATGGCCTCGCAGGCTTGTTCCTTGTGAATAAGTTTCATCTACTGAAATAATATTAATAATGCTGTTGTTTTCATGATTACCATCAATCATTAAGACTATGAAATCCGTAAAAATGGGTTTCAAGAATTGAAGAGACGTAGACAAACATACATAAACCTAGCATAAAAGATATGTGAAATTATTTCTTTAATTCATGTAGTGCTGATCACCTGAGTTTCACAGACGTAAATTGTTGGATATTTAACTTTGCTGGAGCATACTTTCATATTGGAGTGAGTACAAAAAACGAGAAGACATTTAACACTTTATGGAAAATATGGATCAGGTAGAAACTCGTATAAATAAGAATTGCGATCTATCAAACAGAATCTGCAAGTATCGTGGCTAAACTAATTTTAGTAATTTTGCTCTCTGAAACAAAATATACTTTACAAAATATACTGGTATACTTACGGAAAAGACTAACGGCATAAAAACTGCATTATTCTATGAAATATTACATTATTGCAAATAAGTAAAAAAAAATAACGCTACATTTGACTCTTATTTAGAAACAATAAAACCTTTTCCCTTCTTTCGATTTGTAATTTCCTTTTTCAACTGTTTAATAAGCATTTGATTTCATATCTATGATTAATCGAATTGCACAATACATGGTTATTCCGCACAGTTCCTTCTGATGCATAAACGAATAAAAACTATTTATATTCGCATAATACGACGGATCAAAGGAAATTCACATCTACGTGAATGTATTTCACATTTCTCAAAGACACCTTTGATATCACTGGAAATTAAAGTCCGTAAGAAAATTAGCAATCTCTGACAAACTCGATGCTTCAGTGCCTAATATGGGCAATGGTATTGCAGAATATGGGCAATGATATTGCATTCCTCGCAAAACCTGAAAGTACTAGCAAGTGTAAGTCCAATGTTGAACGGCAGATTGAAGTAATTTGAATCTCGTAAATATTAGTTCAGCGTGATTAACCAAACTCGTATAGAGTTTTTAGGTCTTATTTTTAAAATCATGGTACTCTAAAGTGAGTATTATACAACGAAATGTAAATAAAAGATCTTTATTTGACAAGGAAACAGCTGAAATCTTCTTAATGTTTTAAGTTAAAAGTAATAGGCTGGTAAGACAACCATAAAAAGCAGATTTCACGTGCGATATTTACAGCTCATCAAGATAAATTGCCAGTTTGGTCCAGATGATTACTTTTCAAGTTTAATATTTTTCTTTTTTAGGTTTAATATTCTTAATGCCTTATGGCCAAGAATTCCTTAAATTATAATTTTTGAGCACGCTGTTCATTTTCAATTGCATGACTGGAAGAAACACCTTAAATTAAAATTTGCAAGTACAACAGTGAGTATTAGACCAGAAGGAACACATGTAAATTAAAATTTGCAAGAACAATAGTCAGTATTATCTTAAAATTAAAAATGTCCTAGATATCTAGGATGGTAAATCTATGAGCAGATCTTCAAGCACCACCTAGGCTACATTAAGCGTTATCGCGATGAAGTAATTGTTAGAACATTTCAGTTTGTCAGAATTGTAGGGGGGATTATGAAAAAGACCAAATAAATGGTACTTATAGTACATTTCAAATTTCACAACAAGCATGGTTCTTGAAATTTAAGGCAATTCATCGCAATGCAATTGAAGGAATTTCATTACTACAATGCCTTAAAAAAATAAATTTGTAAAATACATGGACCACAGTAGCAATTTACCTTGGTATGGTGAAATCAATACCGGAGTGTCAATGGTTTTACACTATCGTTGGATTGAGGAAAACGCGCAAGACTTAACAAAACCCATTTGCTTCAGTATCAGAAGGTGATGAACACCTTCCGCAGTTTGAAGCTTTCATGTACATGACTCTCCTCTTGAAATGAAGATAAATTAATGTTGTAAAGTTGATCAGAGATCACAGAATTCGTCCTGTATTGAATGATTACTGTGCCTGTGTTTTCGTCTTGTATCTATCATTTACATCCTATATTCCTAGAAAGCTTATTCCTCACATTTCTCATATATCAATGCACTAACCGCACATTATCCTACATTAATACTTTGGGATTATCGGTGTGAAAAGTATTCGCATACCTGGTTATTTGATCTTGATAACAAAAAATTCCTTCTAATGCGGGCTTACTGTTTATTTACTAATTTTCCAGATGACTAGAATAAGTGACGATGCTTTATGGATCGGTGGTAGGGCTAAATTTCGATTCGGGATATGAATGGATTGACGGTTCCTTCCCCCTTCGATTTCGACAACTGGGCCCCTTGGCGAGCCAAACAATTATCTTGGTAATTATCATCAGACAAACTGTATTCTTATTTTTTTATATATCGTAACAGATTTCAAGTTACTTTCTCCCCATTTGATGATATACAATATTTAGACTCAAGGGACTTTTGGCCCTACACAAATTTTCTTGGATTATTCACTATAATTTGTCCCCATTTAATTGGTCAGGTACATGCCATCACTCACGCTGAAGTTGACTAATTTGTTTTGAATCAGAATTACCGACAACAAAAAATATAGGCACTGAAAATTTTTTACCATGCATCGGATACAAAATTACAAATGCATATGTTCGTATATACGTAAACATGCACAGAATTATAAATTTAGATACGTGTACGCACGCACGCACACACACACACACACACACACAAATATCTATATATATATATATAAATATATATATATATATATATATATATATATATATATATATATATATATATTTATATATATCTACACAATTGTAGCATTTAATATCCTGTAGCAAATACTTCCAATTTTCAGCGACTTATCCTATCCTCAAAGTTGAAGTACTGATAGTTGACATAATTGTTACTGCGCTCTCCATTTATTCTTAAATAGAAAGTTGTTTAAGTCATTTACTCCCTTAGCTGTCATACGGTCAATTTTGCAAAGGAATTGCAATGCTTACATAATGACAGTGTGTGTGTGTGTGTGAGAGTGTGTGTGTGCGCAATATTATGCGCATTATTACTTTTACATATAATATAGCATTTAAAACTACTATTATCTCTTCAGATCAAGAGGATTGTATTAGTCTCTACACTCATCGTCTTGGGAAACTGGAATGACCTGAACTGCGCTCATCTGAAAGGTCGAATTTGCAAAAGGTGCATGGAAGCACTTTGCCTCCTCCCTCTTCTACTCCAGTTCCAGATGGGCACTGTCCAGAGGGATGGACCCACACAGGTAAGAGAGATTAGGGAAGGGCCTCGTAGTTTTCTATAAATTTCACATTTATTTTATTTTATTGTGTAGGTTTATGTGCAAGTCTTATTAAAATCTTTAAATTCCGAAGACGTAAAAGTACATTGTTATTTTCCAAACTCTTAAGATTTCCCTCGGTTCTGCGAGAAGTCCATACGAGTAATCTCATTCTAATCTTAGTCCCCAAGTTCCTCAGCTAAGCTTGGGAAAGTGACCATTCTGAAAAGCAGTGTCCTCCTGGTTCCCATGGAAAGTACCAGAAGAAGGCCTCTCTGACAAATTTGGGTTAACCCTTGGCTTCTCTTGGAATCCCCTCAGGAATGCCTCTACTGAGGATTTTTACTTGGTTTTAGTAGTGAATAAAAGACAGCTCCTGTTTCTGAGATTTCTCGAAAAGTGCGTCTATTTTGTCAGCCATTCGCTCACCTCCTAAAACTGAAGATGAAATAGAAAAAAATAAATAAAAACAAATAAATAAAACGCCATGCCTCACGAGCTTATGTGAACCAAAATTACCTAAGGATGGTTTGTTGGATGGATCCATTGCTTCTATGAATTGCAGGAAGTGAGGTCCCGTGCCCTTTTCAATATCAGCGTTAATCATATTTAAAATCAGAAACAAACCAAAGGAGTCCGAAGTGACTCCTGGGTGTTGGTCTGGTAAAGCGGCTTTATTCTGGTGTTTGCTAGGGGGAGCCCAAAGGCCACTGGATTTCTTCCTCAGTGTAGCTGGTGGGCCCAGGGACTCAGATTGGACTGAGACACTCCTGTTGAGTATACCACAGAAATCAGATGGAACCTCAGGGGTTAGGATATCGATGATTTTACATAGTTTTACTTAATTTAGCCCTAAAAAATACCAGTATATATTATTTGCTCAAAGCACGCATCCTCAGATTCAAAACATTTTCATTAAACCTTTCTCTGTCATTTACTTTTAATGCCGAATGTGTATTTGGATTATCTATAATTACTAATTGTGTACGTTTTATGTTTAATACATAGTTATATTACTGCATTGGGTACTGCTTTTAGCTCATGACCTTTAGTTAAGCCGGTCTGGGAACTCGCTTTCGTGATATTCGTATCTCGATGAAGGAGGTTGTATAACATTTGTCTGACATATATACGTGACAATCTGTTAGTCTGACATACTAAAATCACAACATAACAGCAGCCAAACTTCCGGACACTTGGAAGTTAAGCTTTTGCTATAAACCTCTCTTTTTTTATTAACTAAAAACACTTTATTTGACAATTTAGTATTGTTTAGATTACTCCTACGTACACTGCTTAATATTTTTTATATGAAGTATTCCCAAATAAATCTTTATTCCAAATAATGCTATGATGAACCAGGCCTGACGATATGTGAGACTTTGGACAAATGATAACGTGGACAAATGTAGGTCTTACCTGCTTTGATTAATTTTACTAAAACTGCGCTCTTCATCTATCTCGTTCACATGCTATCTTATCTTTGCTGATAGCTGACATATTAACTGGAACGGCTCTATATTCAACACCATGATAAAAAATTGGTGGAGTTTGTACAATGGCTCACTCCTGTGTGGATGCTATGTATGCTCCAAATGATTAGCCTTTTTGAAGTGTGTAATTTTTCGAAGAGATTGTTATAATTCCCACATACATAAATATGTGGATTTCTTTTGGCCTTGTAATAGTGATAAGGAAAATCACATATACTAAGCCATCCAAAAAAGAGAATAATCACATCATCGTCGTCGTTTAATCTGTGCATGGGAATTTGCACAGGTAGGAAATGAAGTTCTTTGTCCGATATCAGTAAGGTCGTCCAGCTGCTAGAACACTACCACTTCTGGTAAGATCACCAGTCGCCATGCGGTCGTCGTACCAAATGTAAGGATTTTTATGAACTACTTACAATGACTTTGTAAACATCGTCAACATCACAATCTTTTTTTCAACTCATCATATCCAAAAAGGTCTAAACTTTTTAACCTAAACTTAAAATATCGGGAAAACATCTGGTTTACTAATTTTGTGAAAATTTAGTTCTAAATTCTTACAATTACTTAACTAGTAAACAGTGAACATCATATCCAGAAAGAACTCTAATTAGGTTACCTAAACGATATACAATATCGTGGGAAGTCATCTGGTCACTACTTTGTCAAAATTGCAACATCTTTCTAAGGATACGAATGTACAACGAAACATGTACTTTAAATTATTCACTTGTATAATTTAAATCGGGTTATGCACTAAACCCCATAAGTATACATTACTGGGAAATTTAAAACTCAAGAATTATTTTGGGCATCAACTGTTTCTTTAGAGATTTGATAGCATAGAATAAATGTGCATTAAAAACGAACGTTCTCCTAAAATCGATAAGGTTAGAGTAGCACTTCTCTTGAGACTCTCTGGGCTGCCTATGTGCAAGAGCCCATGCTGACATAAGGCCAGCTTAATCAAAACTATATCTTGAGACTGATGAAATGTTAATGTCGCTTCTAAGACATATTATCATGAGAAAAAACTTTTCAGGTACTCTAAAAACAGTTGATTCTGACATGAGACGATTAACTTGCTGTAAATATGATATGAACATTGTAACACTGTTTCTTATGCTTTACAAGGTTCCAAGTGTCTGAAGATCTTCTACGAACCTGCGAGTAATAACGATTCTCGAAATGCGTGCAAGGCTCTTCATTCAAATTCGGATCTTGTCAGCATTCATTCCAAACAGGAACAAGGTAAGATGTACATGTTGTTTATAGGTTTCTTAATACTGAATTGTTCTGTCTAACCGCCTTTCATATTTTGCTGAAGCGGAATGATTTTCAATAAGATTGTTCCAGTTAGAGACTATCTGAGTTTGAGTACATTGTAAAACCTTTTTTTTCTAAAGAAAACTCTTTTTTTGTATGGATTAAATGTAAAGATTACAGGAACTACTTTCTCATAAATTCATCTTGAAAATAGAGTGATAGCTAACATTGCACAATGCGTTTTTTGACATAAAATATTAGCTAATTTTTAATAAATTGGTGGCAGCCTGTTTTGGACTTGAATCACTTCAAGGAAAGCGTATTTTAAGCAATTATATAATAAAGAATTCGTTAGGCACTTAACATAGCAAATAAAACTTTTGTTACAGCTAATAACAATGAATCACTGTTTAATATTAATATCAGCTGAATAAGGTATATGTATAAAGACCGCCTACGGAGATTCCTCCCCACGCTTCATAGATGCTCTAGAAGGACACTATCTCAGTCACACCAACAAGTATACTGCATCTACTCATACCGTATACATACATATATATATATATATATATATATATATATATATATATATATATATATATAATATATATATATATATATATATATATATATATATATATATATATATGTGTGTGTGTGTGTGTGTGTGTGTGTGTTTCATGAATTAGAAAAAACATGGCCAGAGAAAATCTATGAAGTGTTACTACCCTCTTAGCCTATGTTTTTTCAATGATTTGCTGTTCAACTGTTATATAACCCCTAAATATGGTCGGTAGGGGAATGTTTTCTGTAAAACTTTGCATGAGGACAAAGTTTAACCATACTATAATCTCTATTGTTGCAGCTCATGTAATGGCAGCCCTTGTTGGTTTATTGGCAAAGAAACGCCTGGATTTGGACTCAGGCAGGACAGGGAATTTGTGTGGTATGACCAGACACTGTGACCTTCAACAAAACTGGGTCTTCCGGAGAGCCTGATGGACAAGGTCTTGAGGTAAGGTGCATATAATGGATTTTTACCTCTGGTCCATAATAACGGAGAGGCTTCTTGCTTTTTTAGTAATAAGTAATTTGGGCAGGTCACAGTAAGCAAGAAGCCTAATAAATCGCAATGGACAACATGCACCCATTTAGTTGCATAGCATGCACTAGTCACTTCGAATATATTGACACAAAATACAGACAGTTCCGAACACAGGAACAGAACTATGCTTACGTTAAAAAAATCTGGAATCTCAATGTATATTAATAATGCACGTCGGTTTTTATTATACTACAGTGAATTTTTATTTAGTAATAAAATTAAGCAGCATAAAATATTGCAAATTTCTCCATTATATCTATTAATAAAAATTGTATTTTTAGTACATATTAAGAATCAGGAGTAAATAGGACTTCCATGTTAACTGGCGGGTAGAAGTGAGGAATACACGATTCAATTTGGTAATGAAACAAAGTAAAAACAAATGTGGTTACCTATACACTCACGATCTTGAATAGAATGAGTTGTTGGGTATTTATTACTAAATAATAATGCCAATGACTTACTTATACATATCTGTTACTGGTAAATATCTGGTAGTGAAAGTAGACGTCTCCTTAAGCCAATTCATGGATGTGAAAAAAAAAAGGTCTTACATTTCAAAAAGGCTAGATCTGAATGATAGCTTGTCTCATACATTCACTTGGAAAGGGTCTCATATTATTATTATTATTATTATTATTATTATTATTCATCGAAGGCAAAGTCTAGAAAAGGCTTGAACAGAACACAATGGCAAAGAGCAAGAAAAGAAAAATACAAACGAAAGAGACGTAAGCAAAGAGAAGCAAATAAATTAAAAGGTACACAAAATACAATCGAAAAATACCAGAAAAGGTTAATTGAACCTTCAACAGTAACTACACTGGTATTTCTGAATGGGATGCGCCGGAGACCGTTGGGTATATTCATCAAGCAAAAATGTGCTTTGGGATGTTACTGACGGAGATGCCGGTTCCACTAAACAAATGCATTGCTAACATGAGGAGCCTTTGAACCTTGAAATGCTTAAAAATAAGACACCGCTTATACCATATAAAGCTATTCAAAGAAAAGTTAAGGGGTGTGGTGTAAAGTCAGAATCGAACTATTGAAGCGAATATCTATAGTATAGAGCTGCAATCATGATTTTGTGTGTCAAGATTTCCCAAGGCAGATGGGAAGATAGTGTTTTACGAGTACAGAAACTGGGAAGACGCACACTTACAAAATTCATCAAAATGTTACGGAAGGTTACAACAGCAAAATTCTTCGATATCTCGTTACCATTTCCATGTCCGTTACTACCCAAAATATCACTGGGCCTGCTTGGGTACAACCTTGTATTGTCTTCTGTTGAGAAAGAAGTATTGCTAATGAGTAACTTAGGTTTACATGAATATGAAGTGAACATTTTTCAGTATATAATTATTATGAAAAAAAAATTTGAAATATTCACGTATGACGCAATGTTTCGTTTTTTCTTCGCAGGTATAGTTGCGTAGAGGCCTACTATCACTCTGGGCAGTGGAACGACATAAACTGTGACTACAAAAAGCCTTTCATATGCCAGTTGAATCAAGGTATTAAATTATTTTTCAAAATAAATTTTACATTTAATATTTTTTTTATAAAGAAATGGATATATATATATATATATATATATATATATATATATATATATATATATATATATATATATATATATATATATATATAATCACTTAATTACTCGCATGTACACACACACACATATATATATGTATATATATATATATATATATATATATATATATATATATATATATATATATCGTTTGATGTACAATTCGCACTACTTTAATATTACGGAAGGGGACTTAATTGTGATGAAAGGGTTGGTAACCGAGTGAATCGAACACCCCACAGTACAAACCATCGACTTCCAGTCGACGTTCATAACCATTTGGCTATCAAGTGAAAAACAAGTTAATGCCGACTCTGACGTATACATATACCCGTCGAGTGCATGGATTTGTACGTAGCATCGGCATCATCCCACCCCTACCATGACAACCGAATGGTAGTAGTATATCTTAGTTTTACCAGACTACTGATCTGATTAACAGCTCTCCTAGAGTTGGCCCGAAGGATTAGATATTTTTACGTGGCTAGGAATCAATTGGTCACCTAGCAAAGGGATCTACAGCTTATTGAGGGATCCGAACCACATATCAAGAAATGAATTTCTATCACTAGAAATAAATTCCTCTGATTCCGCGTTGGCAGAGCCGAGAATCGAACTTCGGACCACCGGATTGGTAGCCGAGCGCGAAAACCACCCGTCCAACGAGGAACTTAGCCACTTTTGGAACAAGTAGCTACTTATGAATTTTTGTCACATCACTGTAACATTTGATATACAAACATTATGCTACAAATGTCGTTTAATGTCCAATTCGCGCTTCTTCGGGAATATCACCGAAGGGGAATTACGTCAACTGGAAGTCGTTGGTTCGTGTTATCTAACACTTGTCCCCACAAGACTATCTCCATTTTACATTTATTTCAATAAATCCATGCTTGCTAACATTACTGTCTTTCAAATCACCAAGCAGCGCCCTTTTCCTTTTCCCCAAAATCAGTCATGCACAGATTCAGACTATCCAAAATCTCTCTCTCAATTATTTCTTCTTATTCGTGTGGTGCACACCATCACTTTTACTTAATCTAATTCAATAATACCTTTAGAATCCAATGTTGCGTGTATATATTATATATATATATATATATATATATATATAATATATATATACACACACATATATATAGTGTGTGGGATATATACATACATACATATATATATATATATAGTATATATATAGATATATACTATATATATATATATCATATATATATATATATATATATATATATATATATATACATATATATATATATATATATATAGTATATCATATATATATATATATATATATATATATATGTGTGTGTATATATACCCCAAACACACTATATATGGTGTATATATATATACACACAACATTGTATTCTAAAGGTATTATTGAATTAGATTAAGTAAAAGTGATGGAGTGCACCACACGAATAAGAAGAAATAATAAATAATAATATATATATATATACATATATACATATACATACATATATATATATATATATATATATATATATATATATATATATATATATATATATATATATATATATATATATATATATATGTGTGTATATATACATATATATAGTGTGTGGGGGGCGATATTGTATGTGCTTAATCTGAATACTAGGTAAGTATTGTGCGCTAAAATTCTACGAAACAATGAAATATAATAATAAAGATGCTGTAGTCATAAAGTATTTAAAAACCAAATTACTATAGCAGCCCATCATGGGATCCACGCATCCTTGAGCCAGGGAGACAAAAGTAAAGCATATTCTCAATATTCTTCATAACTTAACCTCCTTTATCCCAACCTATTTTAATGGCCTTTCTACTTTACTTCTAGATCCTGATATCCCCGAAGATGACCCACCGCTACGATGTGAGACTCCCTTTGACAATTACATTTCCTACAGGGGTTCTTGCTACAGAGCCGTTAGCACAAAAATGACGTGGCAGGTAACGAAAAATGGAGAGAGAGAGAGAGAGAGAGAGAGAGATGATTGAGAGAGAGAGACGAGAGAGAGAGAGAGAGAGAGAGAGAGAGAGAATCTTACCTCTTCTTTTTGATAAGTATTTGATATTTTCAACAGAAGTCATACGAATATTATAAGAAGTGGTCTCGCTTGTCTGATATACTGAGACCAGTAAGCTTTTACCCTTCTGGAACCACCTCTAAAAGGAGACTTGTGGTGAAAATATATGAAATTCATCTTAACAGTTCCGTCCAATATTACTGATCCTGGCTTCTGACATCTCATGTTACCTAGCAGACAAATATCAAAAGCACTCTATGATCCTTGTCTCCAAGGAATTATTTATTTTACTCTAATTCCCAGATTTAGAATAGCACACAAACGTCTTCCTGAATCTTTAACCTATTTGCATTTTCAATTCAATCGTCGTTCATTCCCTTCATATGGCCTATACAACGGAGCCTCTCTGTCCCTATATGGATATAAATCGAATTAGAATGTGGACTCTTCAAAACTTCCACAATTGTTTCTGTGATACCAGTACACCCCCGCGATCTTTCTCAAACAGCAGCAAAGAAGGCTATCATGTCTCGAGTTGGTGGGAATCGATGACCCATTCATGCTATAAAGGAATCATGATAGCACGCAAAGTTTGAACTGCCTCTCTTCGAAGGGCAGCCTGATCAGGCAAACATTTGAGCAAATAATAAATCTAAGATTGTCAACGTTTCTAATCGAATCATCATCCTAGCAAAAATAACTTAAACCATCCATTCCATAAGTAAATAGATTAGATTAGTATTAATTAAATGTATGATGTAAGGCTTACAAATAATAAATGCTCATGAGGCCCGTGACAGCAGATATTCCCTGTGACTTTTACATCATACGATACCTTGGCTTTTATATCCTCAAGGAATAATTTAATGTTTTTAACATATGTCAGAAAAAATCCTATTCTACTTGCCTTGTTGAAAAGTGTCAAGAGCCTCTATGAATGTAATGTATGGTGGGGAAGGGCTCATATATTTTTATTGTGTTTGCCTTAAGGAGAAAAAAAATCCGCAAGTCAGAAGTCATACTGACTTTTAAGATAAAGTGATTGTAATCTTGGTGAGATTGAACCTGACAAAACTTTTATCTGCTATGCTATAATAGTTCACTTCCAGGGATGTTCAAATTTAGAATGTACAGTCCTCAGGCACAGTTTTTAATGCCCAGCAGATGCCAAATCACCACTGAAGATGTCAAAATTGACCCCTCATCTTAAAGCCCTAAAAATTCTCGTAGGTAAGCCATCAATTCTAAGTGATTTCTAGCTAGAAACTACCATGACTGCCACCTTAGGTTTTTTGGAATTAGGAAAGGTAAGTGCAAAAAATATTTGCATTCACTTTCTCATAATGCTGTCACTCTCAGCATCAATACTGACATTGAGTTGAGAGATCATTCCAGAACTGTTTTGCACATATTCTATTAATCCTCAGAAAGTTGTTGGATGATACATGAACTGCATTCAGTCGCTTGATTTGATACGTACCTACCGTTACTGAAAGAGGGATTTCTGTTTTCCCCTCTGCCTTATACTTTAACCAGTCAGCATATTTCCCTGCCAACAACCCAAAGCCAATCAGTAGTGCAAAATGATTTATCTCATGAATTTCATGTCTGCTGTGCATCTGCGTACAGGATTAAAAAGAATGACATTTCGTTTACAAAGTCCAAAGTTGCAGTAAACCATGGTATAGTGAATAAAATTAATTAACGATGACAATGATGAATCTTGGAGGTCTCATGATGTGTTTCTGCTTAGTTAAGAAATAAAAAAAACTGTTCCTCAAGAGAAAAACAATGAATATTTCTTATTCCAATATCCAACATACTTTCTGTCAAGGAAATGTCCAAGGATTTAGCCAGAAGCACCTCATGCACTGAAGTTTCCAAGACAACTAGATGATTTCTTTTGGGCCATTCATTGAATTCAATTTCGAGAGATTTTAATATATGTCCTTTATCTGACTGTTTGAATCAAGATTTATAACTAGACAGTGAATAGAGTTACGAGGTTTTAGTCCTCCTGATTCTTAATGATTTAATGTTATGTTGTATGATTAGTACATATATTTGTATTTTCATTTTTAAAACCTACCGGTATAATTTAATATAAATATGTTTATATATTGGTCCACACACTAAACTCTTTCAACTCCCTGATCTTAACAATAAAAGCTAACTATTCAAAACAAGTATTGAAACCAAGTTTATGATGAGTTGAACTGATAACTAATGTAGTACTGCGAGGGATGAAAAATTGACTTCAGCTTAAATATATCAGTAGAATTCAGTTGTTAATAAAGCTGAAATAGGTCCAACCTTACTCAGTAATGATGTGAGCACTTTTTCCTTTTGAGTTTAAAATACGAAAATTACTGGTTATATATAATATATATATAAATATATATATATATATATATATATATATATATATATATATATATATATATATATATATATATATATATATATAGATATATATACATATATATATATATATCTTTTCAGGAAGCAGAGAAAACTTGCCAAAATGATGGATCCACTTGGCTTCCACTCACGATCTGGCAGAAAATGCTTATTGTGGACTCTCAGTCAAAATATGGGATTCAAGTCTATATGGATCGGTTTCAACAATATTCAGGTAAATTATTAAAGTATATTTATATTCATTGTTATCAAATTCAAACGTTTGATGAGATATAAAATTATTCATAACCGAAAAATTTTATGCATTTCAAAATAAGTAACATTTTCTGGCTATGGGCTATATATCAGTGTTCTTCTTTAAACTTCCACTATGTATAAAATAAGACTCCTTGTTTTCTCGCTCTTATGAATAAAGAAATTATCCAACACCCAGGGTAATAATCCTGTACTACCGGACATCAGAATTTACTTCATATTTCTTGCGCATGAATCTGAATCTAAGGCTTTATAGTAACAAGAATATCTAAAAAGTGTGAAGAATTCGAAAAGGTAAAGAGTGCATTTTGGCTATTATATAACAATACATCCAATATTAAGAAAAAAAAACTTGCTAAAATGGGTTAGTTTCTATTCACCATTCAATTACTTCCATATGATAACAGGCAAAATATTTTGAGAGGGTGCAGTAGTCTGATAAATGTTCGTTTTCCTTGATTGATATGGAGATCGTGATCCTAATATCGTGAGGCTATAATCTCGTTGACCGAAGATTGTTTCAAGATCATTCTCATCTTTGAAACTTGCACCCCTTTAGAGCACAATAATTATTTCTAGCCTCTCCTCCTAGTGTTCTATATTTTTTTTGATTTTTTCAGGAAGTGCGACAAATTCTTCCGTTTATCATTACTTTGGAGTAAGAATATCTTACAGCACGTGGAGGATGTCATGATTATTTTGTTTGAAAAAATCACACATTTTCCAAAGTGTCGATGGAAACAAAACCCATTTCTTACAATATTTTTTCCTTATAAATGTTGGTGTCAGTGAAGTAAGTGCTCCTTTGGTTCGTCTGAAACTAATTCCACCTTAGAAATTCCAACACAACTGATTCTCCTTCATTATACATATCCTTATTTGTAAACTTCACGGTAGTCTTCATCCAGTACAAGATACCAAGGCTTTGTCCTGGTTGTACTTTGCTGTCTCTGCCTCGTTGTTAAATACTACAGTCCTACCTCCATCTGTTAGATGCCCAGCGATTTATCTATCTCGTTGCAGAGAATGGTAACCGATTCAAATGCCACAGACTATCATCGCTTCTTCAGAAAACCACTGCAACTCTTTCATTGTGCACTTAACATATGTTGTATATCTGAAAAAGCATTGGTGTATGGCCCCTTTAGGTTAAATTATACACTCATAAACACACACACACACACACACACACACACACACACACACACATATATATATTATATATATAATATATATATATATATGTGTGTGTGTGTGTGTGTGTGTGTGTGTGCGCGGCGCATGCGCAAAGGTCAAAGTAATATAGGCCAGCTATTTTCTTGATTTCTTTTTTTTTTTCAGGATAATAAAGTATTCAAGTGGTCTGATGGCTGGCCTTCATTCTTCACCAACTGGGCTAAGAATCAGCCAGACATCAGTGCAGCTAATCAAAGCTGCGTCAGGCTGGACGTCGAGAATGGACTCTGGTACACCACTTCTTGTGATGAATCTCGTTCCTTTGCATGCAAATTCAAAGATGGTCAGCACTTTATCTTTTTTTCTATTCTTAGTCATTACAATCAGTTTTCGGTGACACTTGATATCAATGGCTTTGATAATTATGAGGAACGTGTAAGTTGTTTAGATGATCATTATGGAGCGAGCAATTTAAATGATTAAATTACTTAAAAGACGAACTATTTAGGCATGAAATACAATTTTATTT
This sequence comes from Macrobrachium nipponense, assembly GCF_015104395.2. Classification (NCBI taxonomy): domain Eukaryota; kingdom Metazoa; phylum Arthropoda; class Malacostraca; order Decapoda; family Palaemonidae; genus Macrobrachium; species Macrobrachium nipponense. The sequence goes on along the minus strand of NC_061101.1, from coordinate 29,086,747 downwards.
GCTATCATTCTGTAGAATACATTTCCCATGAGATGCCGAGTAATTTTATTCTACAAAAATATTAATTAGAAATAAAAAAAATGTTAAGCGGTGAGACTTAATGAGGGTGGTTTCCTTTTAAAGCACAACATACAATAAAACTATGACTTAAATAAAACCATGCATGGCCTAACATAGTTTTGTACTGTTCATGTTCTCTATATCACTAACTGTTTACATTATTTGTTTTACAAGAAAAATATAATCAATTTCTGCAACTAATGTTACACTGGGATATAAAGCAAAATATTCGCGCATATTTTATGATAACTTTCAGTTCCTAAGAACCATGGAATAAATTCAGCTATCAAAAATAGCATGGGGAGCTCCATAACATAAATCACGCTTTACAAGTTGAAAGTTTCATTTCTATGTAGTTCAGTGTGAAGGGGGAAGGTTTTGAGATGTTGTCTCTCAGCATCATCATTATTTTTATACTTGAAAAAATGAACAAAAATAGCAAGATTCCATTTAGTGCCTTTGTTTTTGTTTTCTTTATACTTTAAAAAAAATTTTCACATTACTGAATAACTGTTCCTAGTTTCTTACAATGATACAACTATGCGGTAAGACTTAATTAATGCAAGCACTCAATAATAAATATGCGTAATATAATAGAACTAAAATATAGGGAACTGAACACCGAACTAAAACTGAACACTAAAATAAGTACTCTTAGATTATAATGTAATAACTACCGTGGAGTCTAACATATCCATAGTTAAGAAACTACAATCAAATTTGTCGCATTATTTCTTCCCAAAACGACCTTCCTTGTAACGAACTGCCCTGATTTACTGATCTTAGATTCTTCTTTCCTACCGTTATCCCTACATTAAGGGTTCGGTTGCCTGATGCGCCTTAAAACATCAGGCATGGTTTATTGTTTGGCAAAGGGGATTTTACGACCGCATCCCCTTGGCTGTCATCAACCACAGTTATTGGCGGTGGGCCTCGCCTTTGACTAAAAAGTCCATCTGCAAGGCAGTAGTTCCCAGTTATTGGCGGCGCGCCTGGCCTTTTACTAAGAAGTAAGACTGTAAGGCTGCAGCTGTCCTTTTAGTCGCCTTTTACGACACGCAGGATCTACGGTGGTTGTATTCTTACACCCCTACCATAGGGCATATTTACTGGTCTTAGATTGCCGCTCTACAAACATCCCACTCTTTTACTTTGCAATCTAAGACTTTTATATATTCTGATGATCTGATCATTTCTAAAATCTGAAATTAATCCGAGAGATACTTTCTGGTATAAAGGTTCTAACATCTTAGTGCCAGAAAGTAAACGGACCTTTCTCTTTTTACTGCCCTAATATAACACCATCTGGATCGAATAAGATCCCCTTACCTTCAAAATATCTTCTAGCTTTCTCAAGCTACTGCAACTATCTGGCTAGAGACATCTATGTAAACTCAATGTAAACTTATTAATATGTGATACAAATCTCACTTAACTGGAAAAGGAAAAACGACGGCCGAGTTTAATAAAATTAACATAAAAGTATTGCCTCATACCAGCCCGATGGGGGAATAATATTCGTAATTTACTGTCTCTGAAGCCAATATTCCCATTTGCCCCATTCCATGTTAATTGCTTACACTTTTTTGGTCTTTTCCAGGCCACGAAAGTTTCACTTGGTTATCAGATGTAAAGAGATAGTGCTTTTGTAATCTCGTACGCGTTGCGAGATGCTTTTGAAGTAGAAATACATAATTTCGAATATTTAATATATACCCATATTTGGCTTAAATCGCAATACGTTCCTCTGAGAATTTATATTTATATATCGTTAAAAATGATAACTTAGATGATGAGTAATAATTAAAACACTTTGAATTACTGAAACTGACTTCACCTAACATTTCGCAGGAGCTGTACCTACCCCTGACCCACCTATACTGGCTTCTGCCCTGATGAGAGATGGTTGGATCTCGGTGGTGGTTACTGTTATCTTATCGTGAAGATACAAAACCGTGGAATGAGGCAAACATGAAGTAAGTCATTGTATACTAACGGCCTTTGCAGACCACAAGGGTAAAAATATGAAATGAACCAGAGAGAATGAAGTAATGACATAGGGCCAACAAAAAAACACTCTCTTCTCTTTGTTACAGTTGCGTAAAGGAGAACAGTAATTCTGGCGTCTATTCATTCTGAGGATGAAATGAAAACTACTTCTGATGGCCATCAAAGATTCTGGGAACCCAGTCTGGATAGGGCCTCATCCAGAAAATTTGACGGTAAGAAATTTTTTCATCCAGTGATGTTCTTTCTTGTGTATTTGTCTTGAAATTCTTTGAACTCTAAGTTTCTTTTACATATGCTGTTTTCATATACTGACCTCTCGTTGAAGCAGGTTTTGGATGGAGTGATGGGTCTGGCCTTGACTTCGTCAACTGGGATGACGGGGAGCCAAGCAGTGATGAAGAACAATGCGCTCAGGTGGATCCTGGTCAAGGCACTTGGAATGACGCAGATTGTTCGTCTGTCTTGCAATCCGTGTGCAAAAAAACCAAAAGTAAGTTGCTATGCTTTTCCTAAATTAAATAATTTTTTTCATGGGCATAATGTCATGATCATTTGTTATGCAGCACCAGCATGCTCATGGAACGTTTTGCACACTACTAAAATAGCATATACTGGTCTGCTGATGGTATAAGTTTCCAAATTTCACTGCCGAATCCAGGTTTAGCCACCAAGTTTGGCAGCCAATCAATGGCGCCCTCATTGTCACATGCTTATATCACTCATTCACTTATTTCTGGCTATGTTTCCTAGACCACCTGTAACTAGGTCTCTGTCCGCATGGCATGTAAAATGGGACAGGTCCCATGAACAAAGCCTCCCTGAGAATGTTGTTTAATTGGAACTTCAAAAGTTCAAGCAAAGATCCAACGCATTACTACCCTAATATAATTCTTGTATTTTTAATAATTTACTTACATATTAATCTACTTATTCATTAACTTGGTTATTCACTTTTTATTCTCTAATGACTGATCTCTTCTCCCTGTTTTTTTACCATTACCTTTGTTACTTCCTTGTAATTAAGACCATATTCTTTGAAAACTTGAATTTTAAGTCAATGGCTCCTGTGGGCTTGTTCCTTATGAATAGGGTTCTTGTTCTGAATAATAATGATGATAATAAGTGTTTCCTAAGTTCATGCATATAACTTTCCTAACACTAGTGACCTTATAGCAGCCTGATAGACCAGGTTATCTCATCAACACCCAAGCAAAAAAAAAAAAAAAAAAAAAGAAGCTAGCCCCTGATGAATAATAGGCTAAATGGTTGTGTCTACTGCTATAAGATGATCTGGTATTCGAACCTTCACAGGATGTCCATGGAGAAGCAAGCAAACACAAATGTTAAAAACTTTCATGTACCCCACCTGTTTTGAACGAACCGTGTGCCTGGTTTCAGAGAGCGGATATATAATTCCATCTCTGTAGCATCAGAAGTTCAACGAAAAGATTGCATATTCCTGTACACATTCCTGATAGCTTAGCTCTCTCTGCCAACATCTGCCTGCATCCATCGAGCCCTTAACATGCTCAACTCTAGGATGAGGGCAAAGGCAGCCTGTGACAAACTCAAGTCCCTCCTTAGATTACAAGAACTTGAGGCTGAGAAAAGACCCAAGAAAGTCACTCTAATGAGGAAAATGTGGCTCAGAACCCTTTTTAACAACATCCAAGATGCCTTTCCCAGTGTGTACGTATACTTACGATGGATCTCTTAAAGAGAGTGGATGAGTTCCAGGAGGCCTTCGAGGCCTTGCAACACACTGCATCTGCAAAGCAACAAAGGACCAGGCACACACACCGACAAGAATAAACTACCATCTTATACAATATACCATATACTAGGAAAAAAACTCAGTTGCATAAACACTACATTCCTCCTTTATGGCTCTTTTAAGGAATTCAATTGTATATATGCAAATAATATTAACGTCTAAAACGTATATCATGTAAAATTAAACAAGGCGAGGAAAGAGTGCAACACAATCAAACCTAGGACTGTCGCAGACCTATGACATGAGGGCTATAGCACAAGCCTAGATCTGAGAAGTACAGTTAATGTAGTCACCACCTGGCATATGGTAATAAAATGCATTAGTTTTGAAGTTACTTAAAGCCACGAATAGATTTACTAATAGCCACGTCACTGATGAGCAACATAAATGAGAAGGGCTTGCTTTGAGCACCACCAACCATCATGTCAGAAAATGAAAATTGGCAAGGTTCCATTCTAGAAAGCTAATCACCAATATCAATTGTTCTTCAAACTTCTTGGTTTGTTTGCAATCTATGATTCCATCAGTATGGGTCACCTAAAGCAATCTTATTAGTATGACCAACAGTTGAATTGTTTATGGAATCTGGTGTCACAATGAGGACGGTCATATGCACTGACATTTATGATCAGGAGTCTTACCTTATTATCGAGGTTCAAGATAATACATCTACAAATGTTTTGGTCTTTAAACTTACTTACTGCACTTAGCTTTCTTTATTATCACTTCGTTTTCTTTTCAGCGCGAATTCCAGAGCCAACGAATCCTACGCTGCCTCCAAGGCCAGGCACAACAACTCATCCACCTGGTAAGTAAGACCTTAGCTACTCCTAAAACTTTATATCTCAGGGAAAAAAAGGGATGACTGAGAAATATATTATTTAGGTAGAGAAAATAATTTTTACTATTGTGTAAAACCAAAATGAGTATGGTTAATGCTCACCACACACACACACGCACACACACACAAACAAACACACAACACACATAGATTATATATATATATATATATATATATATATATATATATATATATATATATATATATATATATAGTATATATATATATATATATATATATATATATATATATATATATATATATATATATATATATATATATATGACTGTGAAATATATTCTGCTAAAACAGAATTCCATCTGATAAAGGAGCACATAAAAACGCCAAAATGCAAAAAGTAAATGCTATGTTTCAGGACCAAACTGTCTATCTCATCAGGTAGGGGATGACTGAGAAACGTTAGTGAAAAAGCGATATTTTATACAAAGAGGTCACAGATCAGCCGTTTCAAGTCATCCCGGTTGACAATCTCCCTTTAATCGTTGGTTGGAGGGAGATTTTATCTATAATATCTGCATCCAAACCTATTGGTATAAATACCGCTATTTCTGTAACTTTTTCTCATTCATCCCTACCTGATGAGAGAGAGTTTGGTCTCTATTATAATATTTACTTTATACATTTTGGCGTTTTTATGAGTTCGTTTTCATTAAATAAAGCATAAATATATATACATACATACATATAACACATATATATATACATATATATACACATATATAAATTATAATTGTGATTTTCAGCTTATATATATTATAATATATAATTATACTATTATATATTATAGTATATGTATACACACACACACACACACACACACACACACACACACACACACACACACACATATATATATATATATATATATATATATATATATATATATATATATATATGAGTGATGAGGTGAAGCAAGAATAAGCAAAGAATAACACGGAAAACTTTACATTATTCACAGAACAGTAGGTGGCAATGTATGGAGGGACACACACGCACGCACACACACACACACACACACACACATATATATATATATATATATATATATATATAGTGTGTGTGTGTGTGTGTGTGTGTGTGTGTGTGTGTGTGTGTGTAAAGAATTCATGGAACTGCAACCGTATTGACTAAAAATTACATAACCAGCATTTGTAATAAAGAATACCACGGCAAAAAAATTACGAACTGACATAAAAAATATTATACAAACTTCTTAGCAAAAAGCTACCAACTAACAAGGTCATTTTGGTGTTGAGCTAATCCCAAAGACTGGTTAATTAAACATTCTCAAGACACAAGTGTAATCTTACTCGCGTAAACAGCGTGAGCTGAATTGCCTGCCTCACTAGATGTGAAAACGTACTTTTGTACTTTAGAGAGAATATTCTGAAAATAATATATAATTATAAAATATATATGAAAAACAAAAAAGGCCAGCAGAGCGAAGGGAAATTCAAGACTTCAACTGGAACTTTCATATCATCTAGTAATGACCAATTCGCACTGAACAGATAGTTCTGAATCCTTGGAAGTTCAAAAAATCTTGCACATCATATGATAAGGATACTCGTATGTGATCATGCTATAAACCACTACCATCCCTGATAGTTCTGCAATCTATAAATATAAAAATAAGTAAATAAATTCACATGATGTTTACCTCTTTAGTAGTCGTATAAATCATTCCCTCTAGGTAATAAGGACACTATCTTTCCCAGTCAAAACCACAAAACAAACTTTAATCGTTGTGGTCATAAATTATGGGCGATTTTTCTTCTGTGATAACAAGCAAAGGAGATTTTTCCACCATCTTTAAAAATGGACAAGAAACGCAAGTTTAGATGCTTTACATTTAGAATAAAAGTAAAAAGATATTTTAAATATCCATACGACAACCCGGCTCGGCTGATTTTGGGCCCAGAAAAATTAATTTGAGAAAGTTTTGATGTTACGGGCTAAATTGAGAGGAGACCTTCTTATAATAGTTGAAAGAATTCAAGCAAAATATAGTAAATTTGGTCATCAAATTTTTGCCACATTATTTTCTTCTTCAGGGACACTTAAACCATATTTTAGCCAAAAAAGGACTCAAGTGTGTAAACAGAATACACTCGACGTCGATTGCTTGAAAGTTTCACTGAGGTAGAACATTTTGATAATGACGATGATGACGTGACTGTAACAGTCATCAAAATAATGATTACTGCAGTTTCGTTAATACTAAGATAACATGTTAAAGAAGACTGAATCTGATATCGCTCTCCAACAGATGGTGGAAGCGGTCTCAGCAGTAGTGCAATCATTGGAATAGTGACATCTGCGCTCGTCATAATAGCAGGTGTTGGTTTCATTGGGCTGACATTTGTTAACAAAAAGAGAAGCAGAGAAAACTACGCTCCGTTTACAGCAAGTAAGTAACTAAAACATTTTACTGATGTAATTAACAATAAGTACGAGCTCGATTGCGTTTATGTACAGCTTTTGCATAATGTTAACATATTCAGCTTAATGCTACAATTTCAATAATGGTATATATTCTTTCCATCGGTCATAAATAACACGGAATTTGCTCTTTATATTTTTTAGTTTCCTACTATTTGAACACTAAACATGTATGCTAGATACAAAAACTAATATGAATTCCCCTCATTATGTTTTGTTCCAATGTTTATAAACCTTGAGTTTTCATATTCTACATAAGTCTGTATAAGATATTAGATAAACTGGCGAAGAAGAGTATTATGAACAAAATTACTTCACGTAATTCTGAAAGCTGGGGCCTAAGAAAAGGAAATACATATGACACTACATGATACGACTTCATAGGTGATATTTAGAAAAAAAAAATGGAAAAACTTGCTGAATAAAATTCAGCATAAAACATATTGGCAAATTTTGAGAACTGTACAAAGATGTATATTGGAAACAATAACTACTAATTCTTTTTTACTTATTACCTTTATTCTTGGTGATATTGACGTTGATTGCATTTGTGTAATAGGAGTATTATTTCATCATTTGCTATTTACATTTCGTAATGCTGTTTCTCTTGTATCAGAAACCTAAATAAATCAATAATTTTACAGGTCTGTATCTGGTACCATACGAAAACGTAACGATAACTGAACTTATACTCATATCTTATTGTTCTCTTTGATATTCAGTAAAGAGCATTTATTTTCTAACTCACTTACATCTTTTCTTTTAGGTTTTGGAGGACAGTCAGCACCTCTAGAGTAAACATCACGACCCTGATACGACAGATGCGTAAACATACTTATTTATGGTATTTTATTTATTTCTTACGATTCTTTATTTCTTACGTATCGGTTAGTGTGTCTGTCGCAAGAAGATAAAATTCAGTTCATCTGGAGAGAAGAGGTTGTAATGAAAATGGTAAATCAAGTAATGTATAATTCTATCCGTTTTCTATTGCAATATTTAGGGCACTATTCCCTAAACAAAGTTTACACTTAACTGTGTATTTTAATCTAAGATTTTAAAGGCCAATAAATTATTCGAGTATAAGAGTTACTTCTATCCTTAATTTTTTTCTACTTGATGAATGAGTGAGGAAGGATGAAGGACATGTCTTACTTTACTGCCTTAAGCTGCTTAGCAAGCAGTAACTTTAGGGATGGGTTTAGTTATGTGCAGCCACTATCTCGAGAAGTTAAATGCAAATAAAGCGCCAATATTTAATTTAAGTGAAAATGTTTGGGAAATGTTACCCAGACAACTTTTTTTTGGTCAGTATATAAATTTTGATGTATAGATTATTACCTTGTCCTGATTTTTAGATAGAGTCTTTACCAAACTGCAATGTGTATCAGAAACCTACTGAAAACATGTTGAAGACTGACGAAAACTAACAAACCTAACATCATCGTGCAATTATATGACGCTCCTCAGTTGAAAAGCACATTTTTGCAGTGTTTAATGGCAATAATTATGCAATAATTAATCTATGACAAATAGAGGAAACAGAATGAATTACATTACCAAAAGGCCTCCAAAGTGTACTAGCCATAGGCATGAGGAGAGATTTGAATGTCAAGCCTGCACTTACATCAGCTTTCATCTCTTTTCCACTCCAGAACATTCATTTACCCGACACAGTCACCTTGCCTTACCCTTCACAAGCTTTTGACCATATTTTTATACAACCGTTCAAAATATTAAGTTATATTTACCCCTCACTAAACTGCGGATGAAATAGATGTAACTAGGAACGCGGGCAAGAAGTTTAAAATATAAAAATATATCCTATTTAGTATAAGCTCGATACATTCATTAACACAGATTTTGGACATGATTCAATAACATCAGATTCTAATGGGATGAGTCTTTCTTTTCTCGAGAGATGAGATTGTAATATCCAACTATATGTTCGTCGGGAATATTATGATACCACGTGTGTGTGAGCATAACATTCTCGACAAACATACAGTTGTAAATCACATTCGCTTCTCAAGAAAAGAAAGACTAATCCCATTAGCATCTGATGTTACTGAATCATTTCCAAAATCTTTTTTCCATTTACTTGTGGTACACATTTTTTGTGGGGCCAGGGTTAAGCTTCCCTCTTTCAAACATTAAAATTAACATATTTCTTTTGTAATGAATGTATCGAGCTTATAATAAATAGGATATATTCTTATATTCTAAACTTCTTGCCGTGTTCCTAGTTACATTATTTCATCATCAGTTTACTGAGGGGTAATATAACTTATTGCTTTTTAAAACAGGTTGCGTTTGCAACCTGAATTCAGGTGTACGGTTTCACTTTCTATTTCCTCAAATTTAATTGTCATCTTTACCTTTAACTTCAGTGTGGTGTCAGTATCAAAATATACTAATTTACATTTGTCTTGACAGATCTGCTATTCCTTGTGGTAACGGGAGTTGTTTAGAAAAGAAGTCTTGTATAAATGATATATTTAGCTTTCCTTTAGTTCTTTAACTTTTGAAACTGTATTTTCAACCACACTCACTCAAGGCCGTAATATGGCTGCTTAAACGATTGGTTCCCTGATCAACTAAGATAAGCCGAGTTTGGTCATTGCTCGGATGGGTGACTAGCACTCTGACAGAAGTTCCGAGTACATAGGCATGGAGGACCCGTAGGGAGGTTGTTGAGGATAGCAACTTCATCCCTATGTAAGAAGCCTTTCAA
>NC_061101.1:29042164-29076365 GCF_015104395.2 Macrobrachium nipponense | reverse complement strand
TTGAAAGGCTTCTTACATAGGGATGAAGTTGCTATCCTCAACAACCTCCCTACGGGTCCTCCATGCCTATGTACTCGGAACTTCTGTCAGAGTGCTAGTCACCCATCCGAGCAGTGACCAAACTCGGCTTATCTTAGTTGATCAGGAAACCAATCGTTTAAGCAGCCATATTACGGCCTTGAGTGAGTGTGGTTGAAAATACAGTTTCAAAAGTTAAAGAACTAAAGGAAAGCTAAATATATCATTTATTTCCGTTACCACAAGGAATAGCAGATCTGTCAAGACCAAATGTAATTAGTGTATTTTGATACTGACACCACATTGAAGTTAAAGGTAAAGATGACAATTAAATTTGAAGAAATAGAAAGTAAAACCGGTACACCTGAATTCAGGTTGCAAACGCAACCATGTTTTAAAAAGCAATAAGTTATATTTACCCCTCAGTAAACTGATGATGAAATAATGTAACTAGGAACACGGCAAGAAGTTTAGAATATAAGAATATATCCTATTTATTATAAGCTCGATACATTCATTACAAAAGAATTATGTTAATTTTAATGTTTGAAAGAGGGAAGCTTAACCCTGGCCCCACAAAAAAGGTGTACCACAAGTAAATGGAAAAAAGATTTTGGAAATGATTCAGTAACATCAGATGCTAATGGGATTAGTCTTTCTTTTCTTGAGAAGCGAATGTGATTTACAACTGTATGTTTGTCGAGAATGTTATGCTCACACACACGTGCTATCATAATATTCCCGACGAACATATAGTTGGATATTACAATCTCATCTCTCGAGAAAAGAAAGACTCATCCCATTAGCATCTGATGTTATTGAATCATGTCCAAAATCTGTGTTAATGAATGTATCGAGCTTATACTAAATAGGATATATTTTTATATTTTAAACTTCTTGCCCGCGTTCCTAGTTACATCTATTTCATCCGCAGTTTAGTGAGGGGTAAATATAACTTAATGTTTTGAACGGTTGTATAAGAATATGGTCAAAAGCTTGTGAAGGGTAAGGCAAGGTGACTGTGTCGGGTAAATGAATGTTCTGGAGTGTAAAAGGGATGAAAGCTGTTAGGTGTGTTAGTTTTCGTCAATCTTCAACATGTTTTCAGTAGGTTTCTGATACACATTGCAGTTTGGTAAAGACTCTATCTAAAAAAAAGGACAAGGTAATAATTTATACATAAAAATTTATATACTGACCAAAAAAAAGTTGTTTGGGTAACATTTCCCAAACATTTTCACTTAAATATTGGCGCTTTATTCGCATTTAACTTCTCGAGATAGTGGCTGCACATAACTAAACCCATCCCTAAAGTTACTGCTTGCTAAGCAGCTTAAGGCAGTAAAGTAAGACATGTCCTTCGTCCTTCCTCACATTGCAAAAATGTGCGTTTTTAACCTTTCATAATATTCCTGTTATTTGTATCTAACGTATTTGGTCTTGCCTTATTTACTCTAAAATTTTGTTTTTCTTCTTAACCCCTAATTTCATTCCCAAAGACAGTCGAGGCTGACTTCATATTTTTTTCCCTTTCTCATGCTTCTTTGTTTCGAGTCTTTGTAATTCCTTTTCATTTTCATTGCCTTGCCTGTCATATCGTTCTTGGATTTAGGTCTAAGTATTTAAAATGCAAAATCGGAGGCATTCTTTTGTTTTCATAGTGGTCCAGAGCAAACTCATAGGTAAGAAAGTTTCACTTACTAATCTTGGAAGTACTTTCTAGGTAAAGCAGCTTGTTTTTCATATCACTCGAGTAACTGAATGAATAACACCTAATCCATTATGGCTTAGTATGGCGTATACCTTCGTGTTTTCGGTCATAGAGTTTAATAAGACAGAAGCGACATACTCGTTTGGCTGTTGGCCAGTGACAGTCAAGATTGCAGTGTCAACAAATATACAAGGATACATGTTATCATGATTATTTTTAATCACGATAGATTTTCAATAATATTTCACTATTTTGCTTTACAAAATAACGACAAGAAGTGTACGGTGTAATGTCGTGAAAATTTCCTTTCTCTTTACCCAAGTAGCCCTGAAGAAGAATTATTATTTAGGAGGAAAAACCTTTAGATTTCGGAACCATTAAAAACATGTTGAGCACAAGAAACCTCATATTAGTCACTCTGTTAAAATGTAGATATAAAACGTCTACTTCTTTTGCTGGGTGAGCATTTATTTTACCAGGATGCAGTAATCATTGCAACCTGAAGAGAAATTGCGGTAAAGAAACATAAATATTATAAAAAGCTTGTCACTTTTATAACAAGATTGTTGTTATTTATGTTGTTCGTTGAAAATCAGTTTGTTTCAGCGTCGTGAAATGATGTAAAACTCCACCGAAGAGTAGTTATCATTCATTCATCAAGTAGAAAAAAATTAAGGATAGAAGTAACTCTTATACTCGAATAATTTATTGGCCTTTAAAAATCTTAAATTAAAATACACAGTTAAGTTAAACTTTGTTTAGGGAATAGTGCCCTAAATATTGCAATAGAAAACGGATAGAATTATACATTACTTGATTTACCATTTTTTATCACAACCTCTTTTCTCCAGATGAACTTAATTTTATCTTCTTGCGACAGACACACTAACCGATACGTAAGAAAAAAAGAATCGTAAGAAATAAATAAAATACCATAAATAAGTTATGTTTACGCATCTGTCGTATCAAGGGTCGTGATGTTTACTCTAGAGGCTGACTGTCCCCCAAAACCTAAAAGAAAAGATGTGAGTTAGAAAATAAAATGCTCTTTACTGAATGCCAAAGGGAACAATAAGATATGAGAGTATAAGTTCAGTTATCGTTACGTTTTCGTATGGTACCAGATACAGACCTGTAAAATTATGGATTTATTTAGGTTTTTGATACAAGAGAAACAGCATTACGGAATGTAAATAGCAAATGATGAAATAATACTCCTATTACACAAATGCAATCAACGTCAATATCGCCAAGAATAAAGGTAATAAGTTAAAAAGAATTGGTTGTTATTGTTTCCAATATACATCTTTGTACAGTTCTCAAAATCTGCCAATAAGTTTTATGCTGAATTTTATTCAGCAAGTTTTTCCATTTTTTTTAATGTCACCTATGAAGTCGTTTCATGTAGTGTCATATGTATTTCCTTTTCTTAGGCCCCACCTTTCAGAATTACGTGAAGTAATTTTGTTCATAATATCTTATACAGACTTATGTAGAATAGGAAAACCCAAGGTTTATAAACATTGGAACAAAACATAATGAGGGGAATTCATATTAGTTTTTGTATCTAGCATACACGTTTAGTGTTCAAATAGTAAGAAACTGAAAAATATAAAGAGCAAATTCCGTGTTATTTATGACCGATGGAAAGAATATATACCATTATTGAAATTGTAGCATTAAGCTGAAAATGTTAACATTATGCAAAAGCTGTACATAAACGCAATCGAGCTCGTACTGATTGTTAATTACATCAGTAAAATGTTTTAGTTACTTACTTGCTGTAAACGGAGCGTAGTTTTCTCTGCTTCTCTTTTTGTTAACAAATGTCAGCCCAATGAAACCAACACCTGCTATTATGACGAGCGCAGATGTCACTATTCCAATTATTGCACCACTGCTGAGACCACTTCCACCATCTGTTGGAGAGCGATATCAGATTCAGTCTTCTTTAACATGTTATCTTAGTATTAAAGAAACTACAATAATCATTATTTTGATGACTGTTACAGTCACGTCATCATCGTCATTATCATAATGTTCTACCTCTGTGAAACTTTCAAGCAATCGACGTCCAGTGCATTCTGTTTACAAACTTGGGTCCATTCTGGCTAAAATATGGTTTAAGTGTCCCTGAAGAAGAAAATAATGTGGCAAAAATTCGATGACCAAATTTACTATATTTTGCTTGAATTCTTTCAACTATTATATGAAGGTCTCCTCTCAATTTAGCCCGTAGCATCAAAACTTTCTCAAATTAATTTTTCTGGGCCCAAAATCAGCCGAGCCGGCTGATTTATTCTAAATGTAAAGCATCTTAACTTGCGTTTCTTGTCCATTTTTAAAGATGGTGGAAAAACCTCTTTTGCTTGTTATCACAGAAGAAAAATCGCCCATAATTTATGACCACAACGATTAAAGTTTGATTTGTGGCTTTGACTGGGAAAGATAGTGTCCTTATTACCCTGAAGGAATGATTTATACAACTACTAAAGAGGTAAACATCATGTGAATTTATTTACTTATTTTTAGATTGCAGAACTATCAGGGATGGTAGTGGTTTATAGCTTGATCACATACGAGTATCCTTATCATATGATATGCAAGATTTTTTGAACTTCCAAGGATTCAGAACTATCTGTTCAGTGTGAATTGGTCATTACTAGATGATATGAAAGTTCCAGTTGAAGTCTTGTATTTCCCTTCGCTCTGCTTTTGTTTCTAGATACTCATCCCTGGCATCATGTTTGCTAAATATATGAACATCATATTAGTTGTTATATTAATAATTAATTCCCCCCCAAATTGTTTCATATTATATAATTAGTATATTTTTTTTCAGAATATTCTCTCTAAAGTACAAAGTACGTTTTACGTCTAGTGAGGCAGGCAATTCAGCTCACACTGTTTACACGAGTAAGATTACACTTGTGTCTTGAGAATGTTTAATTAACCAGTCTTTGGGATTAGCTTAACACCAAAATGACCTTGTTAGTTGGTAGCGTTTTGCTAAGAAGTTTGTATAATATTTTTTGTCAGTTCGTAATTTTTTTTGCCGTGGTATTCTTTATTACAAATGCTGGTTATGTAATTTTTAGTCAATACGGTTGCAGTTCCATGTTAATTTCATTTACACACACACACACACACACACACATATATATATATATATATATATATATATATATATATTATATATATTATGTATATATATATATATATATATGTGTGTGTGTGTGTGTGTGTGTGTGTGCGTGCGTGTGCGTGCGTGTGTATCCCTCCATACATTGCCACCTACTGTTACTCGTGAATAATGTAAAGTTTTCCGTGTTATTTTTTGTTTTTTCTTATTCTTGCTTCACCTCATCACTCATATATATACATATATATATCTATATATATATATATATATATATATATATATATATATAAGTCATATCCAACCCCCACTTTACCGTTGATTCTCATATACATATATCAAAGCTACAATGTCCATTTTAATATCTAATCGCTACTTACACTCGGAAAATTAATTATTTTCAATATATTGTCTTAACCGAAGGGGGAATTTTTTCTCGATAATAGATTTACCTGGTAACTGGGGCGGCGAACGCAGGTTCGATTATAAATCCCAGGGACCGTCAGTGGAATGGAAGCGATACCACCCAACCGCGAGAGGCTTAAACAAGGTATATGTGTCTCTTCCACCTCAAACTAACTTTTCTCGCGCATGAAAGTATTCGTGTGGTTTGGAGATAACATCAACCCCCCCGCCCTCGACTCCGGTAGTTAAGTAGTCGCTTTTGGACAAAACACGTAGCATTTTACATAAGTAATATCACATTACCGTCGATTTCATATACATATATTCCCGAGCTACAATGTCCTTTTAATATCTAATTCGCTCTACCTCGGAATTAATATATTTTGTCATATATGCTTAACCGAAGGGGAAATTTTTTCCTCGATAATAGATTTACCTTGTACTTGGGCCGCTGAACGCAGGTCGATTATAAATCCAGGACCGTCAGTGGAAGCGATTACCACCCAACCGCGAGAGGCTTAAAAGGTATATGTCGTCTTTCTCACCTCAAATTACTTTTCTCGCGCTGAAGTATTCGTTGGTTTGGAGAAAACAACATCAAACCCGTCCTCGACTCCGGTAATTAAGTAGCCGCTTTTTGACAACCACGTAGCATTTTACAATAAGTTCCATATCACATTTACCGATGATTCATTAAATACATATTATCGAGCTACAATGTCCTTTGTAATATCTTAATTCGCTTTCTAACCTCGGAATTAATAATTTTCATTTCGATTAAGCTTAACCGAAGGGGAATTTTTTCTCCGATAATAGATTTACCTGTAACTTGGGCGCGAAAACAGTCACAGGTAGATTATAAATCCAGGAAACGTCAGTGGAAGCCCGATACCCACCCAACCGCGAAGAGGCTTAAAGGTATTCTTGTCGTCTCTCACCTCAAATACGTTTCTCGCGCTGAAGTATTCGTTGGTTTGGAGGACAACATCAACCCGCCTCGGGACTCCGGTAGTTAAGTAGCGCTTTTGACCAAACACGGTAGCACTTTTACATCAAGTCTAATCACCATTACCGTGATTCTTAATACATATATCGAGCTACAATGTCCTTTAATATCTTAATTCGCTCTACCTCGGAAATTAATTATATTTTCATGTATATGCTTAAACCGAAAGGAATTTTTGTTCTCGATAATAGATTTACCTGTACTTGGGCGCGAACGCAGGTTAGCTTATAAATCCAGGGACGTCAAGTGGAAGCGATAACCACCCAAACCCGCGAAGGAGGCTTCAAAGGTATATGTCGTCTCTCAACCTCAAAATACTTTCTCGCGGCTGAAGTATTCGGTTGGTTTGGAGACAACATCAACCCGCCTCGACTCCGGTAGTTGAAGTAGCGCTTTTGACAACACGTAGCATTTTACATAAGTCAATATCACATTACCGGTGATTGATATACATATAAAATCGAGCTACAATGGTCCTTTAATCTCTAATTCGCTCTACCTCGGAAGTAATATATTTTCATATATGCTTAATCCGAAGGGGAAATTTTTTCTCGATAATAGATTTACCTGTACTTGGGCGCGAACGCAGGTAGATTGATAAATCCAGGACCGTCAGTGGAAGGCGGATACCAACCCTCAACCTGCGAGAGGCTTAAACGGTATTATGTCGTCTTCTCACCTCAAATACTTTCTCGCGCTGAAGTAATTCGTTGGTTTGGAGACAACATCAACCCTCGCCTCGACTCCGGGTTTACGGTTAAGTAGCGCTTTTTGGGACAAAACCCACGTAGCATTTTACATAAGTAAATCTGACATTACCGTGATTCATATACATATATCGAGCTACCAATGTCCATTTAATATCTAATTCGACTTCTACCTCGGGAATTAATCTTTTTATTTCATATATGCTTAACCCGAAGGGGAATTTTTTCTCTCGATAATAGATTTACCTTGTAACTTGGGCGCAGAGAGAGGTGAGAGACGACATATACCTTTAAGCCTCTCGCGGCTTGGGTTGGTATCGCTTTCCACTGACGGTCCTGGATTTATAATCTACCTGCGTTCGCGCCCAAAGTATGGGTAAATCTATTATCGAGAAAAAATTCCCCTTCGGTTAAGCATATATGAAAAATATATAATTCGAGCGTAGAGCGAATTAGATATTAAAGGACAATTGTAGCTTGATATATGTATATGAATCCTGGTAATGTGATATGACTTATGTAAAATGCTACGTGTTGTCAAAGCGCTACTTAACTTACGGACGTCGAGGCGGGTTGATGTTGTCTCCAAACCAACGAATACTTCAGCGCGAGAAAGTATTTGAGGTGAGGAGACGTACATATACCTTTAAGCCTCTCGCGTTGGGTGGTATCGCTTCACTGACGGTCCTGGATTATAATTACCTGCGTTCACGCCCAAGTACGGGGTAAATCTATTATCGAGAAAAAAATTACCCTTCGGTTAAGCATATATGAAAATATATTAATCCCGAGGTAGAGCGAATTAGATATTAAAGGACATGTAGCTCGATATATGTATATGAATCACGGCAATTATTGATATGACTTATGTAAAATGCTACGTGTTGTCAAAAGCGCTACTTAACTACCGGAGTCGAGGCGGGTGGATGATTGTCTCCAAACCAACGATACTTCACCAGCGCAGAGAAAGTATTTGAGGTGGAGAGACGACATATACCTTTAAGCCTCTCGCAGGGTTGGGTGGTATCGCTTATTCCACTGACGGTCCTAGGATTTATAATCTACCTGCGTTCGCCGCCCAAGTACAGGGTGGGAAATCTATTATCGAGAAAAAATTCCCCTTGCGGTTAAGCATATATTGAAAATATTATTAATTCCGAGGTTAGAGCGAATTAGATATTAAAGGACATTGTAGCTCGATTATATGTATATGAATCACGGTAATGTGATATGACTTATGTAAAATGCTACGTGTTGTCAAAAGCGCTACTTAACTACCGGAGTCGAGGCGGGTTGATGTTGTCTCCAAACCAACGAATACTTCAGCGCGAGAAAGTATTTGAGATGAGAGACGACATATACCTTTTAAGCCTCTCGCGGGGTTGGGTGGTATCGCTTCCACTGACGGTCCTGGATTTATAATCTACCTGCGTTCGCGCCCAAGTACAGGTAAATCTATATCGAGAAAAAATTAACCCCTTCAGTTAAGCATATGATGAAAATATTAATTAATTCCGAGGTTAGAGCGAATTAGAATTATTAAAAGACATTGTAGCTCGAAATATATATATATATATATATATATATATATATATATATATATATATATATATATAGTATATATAATATATATATATATATGTATATATATATATATATATATATATAATATATAAAATATATATATATAAGTATATATATAATAGATATAATTATATATATTAATATATATATAAGCTGAAAATCACAATTATAATTTATATATGTGTATATATATGTATATATATATGTGTGTATATATGTATGTATATATATATGCATTATAATGAAAAGAGCTCATAAAAACGCCAAAATGTATAAAGTAAATATTATAATCCAGAGACCAAACTCTCTCTCATCAGGTAGGGATAAATGAGAAAAGTTACAGAAATAGCGGTATTTATACCAATAGGTTTGGATACAGATATTATAGATAAAATTTTCCTCCAACCAACGATTAAAGGGAGATTGTCAACGGGGATGACTTAAAACGGCTGACCTGTGACCCCTTTGTATAAAATATCGCGTTTTCACTAACGTTTCTCAGTTATCCCTTACCTGATGAGATAGACAGTTTGGTCCTGAAACATAGTATTTACTTTCTGCATTTTGGCGTTTTTATGTGCTCCTTTCATCAGATAAAATTCTGTTTTAGCAGAATATATTTCGCAGTCATATATATATGTGTATAGGTGTGTGTGTGTGCGTGTGTGTGTGGTGTGTGTGTGTGTGGTTGTGTGTGCGTGTGTGTGTGTGTGGTGAGCATTAACCATACTCCATTTTGGTTTACACAATAGTAAAAATTATTTTCTCTACCTAAATAATATATTTCTCAGTCATCCCTTTTTTTCCCTGAGATATAAAGTTTTAGGAGTAGCTAAGGTCTTACTTACCAGGTGGATGAGTTGTTGTGCCTGGCCTTGGAGGCAGCGTAGGATTCGTTGGTTCTGGAATTCGTGCTGGAAAGAAACCAAAGCGAAAATAAAGAAAGCTAAGTGCAGTAAGTAAGTTTAAAGACCAAAAAATTTGTAGATGTATTATCTTGAACCTCGATAATAAGGTAAGACTCCTGATCATAAATGTCAGTGCATATGACCGTCCTCATTGTGACACCAGATTCCATAAAAAAATCAACTGTTGGTCATAATAAGAAGATTTGCTTAAGGTGACCCATACTGATGGAATCATAGATTGCAAACAATCCAAGAAGTTTGAAGAACATTTTAATTCACTGTAGAAATGATATTGGTGATTATTAGCTTTCTAGAATGAGAATCCTTGCAAATTTTCATTTTCTGCACATGATGTTGGTGGTGCTCAAAGCAAGCCCTTCTCATTTATGTTGCTCATCAGTGACGTGGCTATTAGTAAATCTATTCGTGGCTTTAAGTTAACTTCAACTAATGCATTTTATTACCATATGCCAGGTGGTGACTACATTAACTGTACTTCTCAGATCTAGGCTTGTGCTATAGCCTCATGTCATAGGTCTGCGACAGTCCTAGGTTTGATTGTATTGCACTCTTTCCTCGCCTTGTTTAATTTTACATGATATACGTTTTAGACGTTAGTATTATTTGCATATATACAATTGAATTCCTTAAAAGAGCCATAAAGGAGGAATGTACAGTGTTTATGTTACTGAGTTTTTTCCTAGTATATGGTATATTGTACACGATGGTAGTTTATTCTTGTCGGTGTGTGTGCCTGGTCCTTTGTTGCTTTGCAGATGCGGTGTGTTGCAAGGCCTCGAAGGCCTCCTGGAACTCATCCACTCTCTTTAAGAGATCCATCGTAAGTATACTTACACCACTGGGAAAGGCATCTTGGATGTTGTTGAAAAGGGTGCTGAGCCACATTTTTCTCTGAGTGACTTTCTTAGGTCTTTTCTCAGCGTCAAGTTCTTGTAATCTAAGGAGGGACTTGAGTTTGTCACAGGATGCCTTTGTCCTCATCCTAGAGTTGAGCCAGGTAAGGGCTCGATGGATGCAGGCAGATGATGGCAGAGAGAGCTAAGCTATCAAGTATGTGTACAGGAATATACTATAATCCTCTCACATTGCGCATTGAGCCAGCGTGTGATCTGGGGAAAGTGTGTGTCTAGGAACAACTCTTCTTTTCGCTGAACTTCTGATGCTACAGAGATGGAATTATTATCCGCTCCCTGAAACCAGACAGATGGTTCGATCAAAACGGGTGGGATACATGAAAGCTTTTAACATTTGTGTTTGCTTGCTTCTACATGGACATCCTGTGAAGGTTCAGATACCAGATCATCTTATAGCAGTAGACACAACCATTTAGCCCATTATTCATCAGGGGCTAGCTTCTTTTTTAATATTTATGTTTTTTTTTTCCTTGGGTGTCTATGAGAGAACCTGGTCTATCAGGTTGCTCTAAGGTCACTAGTGTTAGGAAAATTACAGGCATGAATTTAGGAAACAATTATCATTATCATTATTATTCCAGAAACGAAGAACCCTATTTCCTAAGGAAAACAAGGAACCACAGGAGCCATTGACTTAAAATTCAAGTTTTCAAAGAATATGGTCTTAATTACAAGGAAGTAACAGAAGGTAATGGAAAACAGGAAGAAGAGATCAGTCATTAGAAAATGAAAAGTGAATAACCAAGTTAATGAATAAGTAGATTAAAATGTGAGTAAATTATTAAAAATACAAGAATTGGATAATTGAAGTTCCAATTAAACAACATTCTCAGGGAGGCTTTGTTCATGGGACCTGTCCCATTTTACATGCCATGCAGACAGAGACCTAGTTACAGGTGGTCTAGGAAACATAGCCAGAAATAAGTGAATGAGTGATATAAGCATGTGACAATGAGGGCGCCATTGATTGGCTGCCAAACTTGGTGGTTAAACCTGGATTCGGCAGTGAAATTTGGAAACTTATGCCATCAGCAGACGAGTATATGCTATTTTAGTAGTTGCAAACGTTTCCATGAGCATGCTGGTGCTGCATAACAAATAATCATGACATTATGCCCATGAAAAGAATGATTTAATTTAGGAAAAGCATAGCAACTTACTTTTGGTTTTTTTGCACACGGATTGCAAGACAGACGAACAATCTGCGTCATTCCAAGTGCCTTGACCAGGATCCACCTGAGCGCATTGTTCTTCATCACTGCTTGGCTCCCCGTCATCCCAGTTGACGAAGTCAAGGCCAGACCCATCACTCCATCCAAAACCTGCTTCAACGAGAGGTCAGTATATGAAAGCATGTGTAAAAGAGACTTCTAATTTAAAGAATTTCAAGACAAATACAACAAGAAAGAACATCACTGATGAAAAATTTCTTACCGTCAATTTTCTGGATGAGGCCTATCCAGACTGGGTTCCCGGAATCTTTGATGGCCATCAAAAGTAGTTTCATTTCATCCTCAGAATGAATAGACGCCAGATTACTGTTCTCCTTTACGCAACTGTAACAAAGAGAAGAGAGTTTTTTTTTTTTTTTTGCCCTATGTCATTACTTCATTCTCTCTGGTTCGTTTCATATTTTTACCCTTGTAGTCTGCAAAGGCCGTTAGTATATAATGACTTACTTCATGTTTGCCTCATTCCACGATTTTGTATCTTTCACGATAAGATAACAGTAACCACCACCGAGATCCAACCATCTCTCATCAGGGCAGAAGCCAGTAACAGGTGGGTCAGGGGTAGGTACAGCTCCTGTGAAATGTTAGGTGAAGTCAGTTTCAGTAATTCAAAGCGTTTTAATTATTACTCATCATCTAAGTTATCATTTTTAACGATATATAAATATAAATTCTCAGAGAACGTATTGCGATTTAAGGCCAAATATTGGTATATATTAAATATTCGAAATTGTGTATTTCTACTTCAAAAGCATCTCGCAACGCATACGAGATTACAAAAGCACTATCTCTTTACATCTTATAACCAATTGATACTTTCGTGGCCTGGAAAAGACCAAAAAAGTGTAAACAATTACATGGAATGGAGCAAGTGGAATATTGGCTTCAGAGACAGTAAATTATGATATATTCCCTAATCGGGCTGGAAGGAGGCAAGACTTTTATGTTAATTTTATGAAACTCGGCCGTCGTTGTTCCTTTTCCAGTTAAGTGAGATCTGTATCACATATTAATAAGTTTACATTGAGTTTGCGTACATGTCTCTAGCCAGATAGTTGCAGTAACTTAAGAAAGATAAAAGATGTTTTGAAGGTAAGGGGATCTTATTCGATCCAGATGGTGTTATATTAGGGCTGTAAAATGAAAGGACAGTTTACTTTGAGGCACTTAGATGTTGGAGCCTATTGAACAGAAAGTATCTCTCGGATTAATTTCAGATTTTAGAAATGATCAGATCTTCAGAATATATAAAAGTCTTAGATTGCCAAGTAAATATGCCCTATGGTAGGGGTGTAAGAATACAACCACCGTAGATCCTGCGTGTCGTAAAAGGCGACTACAATTTTAGGACAGTTGCTGCCTTGCAGTCTTACTTCTTAGTGAAAGGCCAGGCGCGCCGCCAATAACTGGGAACTACTGCCTTGCAGATGGACTTTTTAGTCAAAGGCGAGGCCCACCGCCAATAACTGTGGTTGATGACAGCCAAAGGGGATGCGGTCGTGAAATCCCCTTTGCCAAACAATAAACCATGCCTGATGTTTTAAAGCGCATCAGGCAACCGAACCCTTAATGTAGGGATAACGGTAGGAAAGAAGAATCTAAGATCAGTAAATCAGGGGAGTTCGTTACAAGGAAGGTCGTTTTGGGAAGAAATAATGCGACAAATTTGAATGTACTTTCTTAACTATGGATATGTTAGACTCCGCGGTAGTTATTACTTTATAATCTAAGAGTACTTATTTTAGTGTTCAGTTTTAGTTCGGTGTTCAGTTCCCTATATTTTAGTTCTATTATATTATGCATATTTATTATTGAGTGCTTGCACTAATTAAGTCTTACGACATAGTTGTATCATTGTAAGAAACTAGGAACAGTTATTCAGTAATGTGAAATTTTTTTTTTAAAGTATAAAGAAAACAAAAACAAAGGCACTAAATGGAATCTTGCTATTTTTGTTCATTTTTTCAAGTATAAAAATAATGATGATGCTGAGAGACATCTCAAAACCTTCCACCTTCACGCTGAACTACATAAGAGATGAAACTCAACTTGTAAAGCGTGATTTATGTTATGGAGCTCCCGATGCTATTTTTGATAGCTGGATTTCTTCCATGTTCTTAGGAACTGAAAGTTATCATAAAATATGCGCGAATATTTTGCTTTATATCCCAGTGTAACATTAGTTGCAGAAATTGATTACATTTTTCTTGTAAAACAAATAATGTAAACAGTTAGTGATATAAGAGAACATGAACAGTACAAAACTATGTTAGGCCCATGCATGGTTTTATTTAAGTCATAGTTTTATTGTATGTTGTGCCTTAAAAGGAAACCACCTCCTCATTAAGTCTCACCGCTTAACATTTTTTTTTATTTCTAATTAATATTTTTGCAGAATAAAATTACTCGGCATCTCATGGGAAATGTATTCTACAGAATGATAGCAAATAAAATTGTATTTCATGCCTAAATAGTTCGTCTTTCAAGTAATTTAATCATTTAAATTGCTCGCTCCATAATGACCATCTAAACAACTTACACGTTCCTCATAATTATCAAAGCCATTGATATCAAGTGTCACCGAAAACTGATTATAATTATTAAGAATAGAAAAAAAGGATAAAGTGCTGACCATCTTTGAATTTGCATGCAAAGGAACGAGATTCAGCACAAGAAGTAGTGTACCAGAGTCCATTCTCGACGTCCAGCCTGACGCAGCTTTGATTAGCTGCACTGATGTCTGGCTGATTCTTAGCCCAATTGGTGTAGAATGAAGGCCAGCCATCAGACCACTTGAATACTTTATTATCCTGAAAAAAGAAAATCAAGAAAATAGCTGCCTATATTACTTTGACCTTCGCGCATATACATGCGCGCGCGCGCACACACACACACAAACATATATATATATATATATATATATATATATATATATATATATTATATATATATGTTTGTGTGTGTGGTGTGTGTGTAGTGTGTGTGTGTTTGTGTGTGTATAATTTAACCTAAAGGGGCCATACACCAGGCTTTTTCAGATATACAACATAAGTTAAGTGCAACAATGAAAGAGTTACAGTAGTTTTCTGTTTTCTGAAGAAACGATGATAGTCTGCGGCATTTGAATCAGTACCATTCTCTGCAACGAGATAGATAAATCGCTGGGCATCTAACAGATGGAGGTAGACTGTAGTATTTAACAACGAGGCAGAGACAGCAAAGTACAGCCAGGACAAAGCCTTGGTATCTTGTACTGGATGAAGACGAACCAAAGCAGCACTTACTTCACTGACACCAACATTTATAAGGGAAAAATATTGTAAGAAGTGGGTTTTGTTTCCATCGACACTTTGGAAAATGTGTGATTTTTTCAAACAAAATAAATCATGACATCCTCACAGTGCTGTAAAATATTCTTACTCCAAAGTAATGATAAACGGAATTTGTCGCACTCCTGAAAAAATCATATAGAACACTAGGAGGAGAGGCTAGAAATAATTATTGTGCTCTGTCAATCTCGTGATTAAACAGCAGTAGTAGTCAAACTAACAGCTGAAAGGGGTGCAAGTTTCAAATGAGATGATCTTGAAACAATCTTCGGTCAACGAGATTATAGCCTCACGAATATTAGGACCACGATCTCCATATCAAATCAAGGAAAACGAATTTATCAGACTACTGCACCCTCTCAAAATATTGTACCTGTTATCATATGGAAGTAATTGAATGGTGAATAGAAACTAACCCATTTTAGCAAGTTTTTTTTTCTTAATATTGGATGTATTGTTATGTAATAGCCAAAATGCACTCTTTACCTTTTCGAATTCTTCACACTTTTTGGATATTCTTGTTACTATAAAGCCTTAGATTCATGCGCAAGAAATATGAAGTAAATTCTGATGTCCGGTAGCAGGATTATACCCTGGGTGTTGGATAATTTCTTTATTCATAAGAGCGAGAAAACAAGGAGTCTTATTTCATACATAGTGGAAGTTTAAAGAACACTGATATATATCCCATAGCCAGAAAATGTTACTTATTCAGAAATGCATAAAATGTTTCGGTTACGAATAATTTTATATCTGATCAAACGTTTGAATTTGATAACAATGAATATATACTTTAATATTTACCTGAATATTGTTGAAACCGATCCATATAGACTTGAATCCCATATTTTGACTGAGAGTCCACACTAAAGCATTTTCTGCCAGATCGTGAGTGGAAGCCAAGTGGGATCCATCATTTTGGCAAGTTTTCTCTGCTTCCTGAAAAGATATATATATATATATATATATATATATATATATATATATATATATATATATATATATATATATATATATATTATATAACCAGTAATTTTCGTATTTTAAACTCAAAAGGAAAAAGTGCTCACATCACATTACCTGAGTAAGGTTGGACCCATTTCAGCTTTATTAACAACTGAATTCTACTGATATATTTGAGCTGAAGTCAATTTTCATCCCTCGCAGTACTACATAAGTTATCAGTTCAACTCATCATAAACTTGGTTTCAATACTTGTTTTGAATGGTTAGCTTTTATTGTTTCCTATTCCATATTTCAAAGTTTGCAGTTGAAAATGTATCCAATGTTAAGATCAGGGAGTTGAAAGAGTTTAGTGTGTGACCAATATATAAACATATTTATATTGAATTATACAGTAGGTTTTATAAATGAAAATACAAATATATGTACTAATCATACAACATAACATTAAATCATTAAGAATCAAAAGGACTAAAACCTTGTAACTCTATTCACTGTCTAGTTATAAATCTTGATTCAAACAGTCAGATAAAGGACATATATTAAAATGAATTCAATGAATGACCCAAAAGAAATCATCTAGTTGTCTTGGGAAACTTCAGTGCATGAGGTGCTTCTGGCTAAATCCTTGGACATTTCCTTGACAGAAAGTATGTTGGATATTGGAATAAGAAATGTTCATTGTTTTTCTCTTGAGGAACAGTTTTTTTATTTCTTAACTAAGCAGAAACACATCATGGAGACCTCCAAGATTCAATCATTGTCATCAGATTAATTTTATTCACTATACCATGGTTTACTGCAACTTTGGACTTTGTAAACGAAATGTCATTCTTTTTAATCCTGTACGCAGATGCACAGCAGAACATGAAATTCATGAGATAAATCATTTTGCACTACTGATTGGCTTTGGGTTGTTGGCAGGGAAATATGCTGACTGGTTAAAGTATAAGGCAGAGGGGAAAACAGAAATCCCTCTTTCAGTAACGGTAGGTACGTATCAAATCAAGTGACTGAATGCAGTTCATGTATCATCCAACAACTTTCTGAGGATTAATAGAATATGTGCAAAACAGTTCTGGAATGATCTCTCAACTCAATGTCAGTATTGATGCTGAGAGTGACAGCATTATGAGAAAGTGAATGCAAATATTTTTTGCACTTACCTTTCCTAATTCCAAAAAAACTAAGGTGGCAGTCATGGTAGTTTCTAGCTAGAAATCACTTAGAATTGATGGCTTACCTACGGGAATTTTTAGGGCTTTAAGATGAGGGGTCAATTTTGACATCTTCAGTGGTGATTTGGCATCTGCTGGGCATTAAAAACTGTGCCTGAGGACTGTACATTCTAAATTTGAACATCCCTGAAAGTGAACTATTCTATCATAGCAGATAAAAGTTTTGTCAGGTTCAATCTCACCAAGATTACAATCACTTTATCTTAAAAGTCAGTATGACTTCTGACTTGCGGATTTTTTTTCTCCTTAAGGCAAACACAATAAAAATATATGCGCCCTTCCCCACCATCATTACATTCATAGAAGCTCTTGACACTTTTCAACAAGGCAAGTAATAGGATTTTTCTGACATATGTTAAAAACATTAAATTATTCCTTCTTGAGGATATAAAAGCCAAGGTATCGTATGATGTAAAAGTCACAGGAAATATCTGCTGTCACTGACCTCATGAGCATTTATTATTTGTAAGCGTTACATCATACATTTAAGTTAATACTAATCTAATCTATTTACTTGTAGAATGGATGGTTTAAGTTATTTTTGCTAGGATGATGATTCGATTAGAAACGTTGACAATCTTAGATTTATTATTTTCTCAAATGTTTGCCTGATATAGAAATGTATGTTGAAATTATCATTCTGCCCTTCGAATAGAGACAGTTCAAACTTTGGGTGTTATCATGATTCCTTTATAGCATGAATGGGTCATCGATCCCCACCAACTCAAGACATGATAGCCTTCTTTGCTGCTGTTTGAGAAAGATCGTGGGAGTGCACTGGTATCACAGAAACAATTGTGGAAGTTTTGATGAGTCCACATTCTAATTCGATTTATATCCATATAGGGAGAGAGAGGCTCCGTTGTATAGGCCATATGAAGGGAATAAATGACGATTGAATTGAAATGCAAATAGATTAAAGATTCACGAAGACGTTTGTGTGCTTTTCTAAATCTGGGAATTAGAGTAAAATAAATAATTCCTTGGAGACAAGGATCATAGAGTGCTTTGATATTTGTCTGCTAGGTAACATGAGATGTCAGAAGCCAGGATCAGTAATATTGGACGGAACTGTTAAGATGAATTTCATATATTTTCACCACAAGTCTCCTTTTAGAGGTGGTTCCAGAAGGGTAAAAGCTTACTGGTCTCAGCATATCAGACAAGCGATTGGGATCAGCCTTTCTGTAATGACGAGACTACTTATAATATTTGTATGACTTCTGTTGAAAATAACAGATACTTATCAGATAGAAGAGGTAAGATACTCTCTCTCTCTCTCTCTCTCTCTCTCTCTCTCTCTCTCTCCATTTTTCGTTACCTGCCACGTCATTTTTGTGCTAACGGCTCTGTAGCAAGAACCCCTGTAGGAAATATAATTGTCAAAGGGAGTCTCACATCGTAGCGGTGGGTCATCTTCGTGGATATCAGGATCTAGAAGTAAAGTAGAAAGGCCATTAAAATAGGTTGGGATAAAGGGATATATATATTATATATTCTATATATATATATATATATATATATATATATATATATATAACAGAACATTGGATTCTAAAGGTAAAAGGTATTATTGAATTAGATTAAGTAAAAGTGATGGTGTGCACCACATAAATAAGAAGAAATAATTGAGAGAGAGATTTTGGATAGTCTGAATTTGTGCATGATTGATTTTGGAAAAAGGAAAAGGGCGGTGATTGGTGATTTTAAAGACAGTAATGTTAGAAAGCATGGATTTATTGAAATAAATGTAAAATGGAGATAGCCTTGTGGGGACAAGTGTTAGATAACACGAACCAACGACTTCCAGTCGACGTTCACTTAGGTACCAAACCATTCATCACTTATAATTCCCCTTCGGTGATATTCCCGAAGAAGCGCGAATTGGACATTAAACGACATTTGTAGCATAATGTTTTGTATATAAAGTGTTACAGTGATGTGACAAAAATTCATAAGTAGCTACTTGTTTCAAACGTGGCTAAGTTCCTCGTTGGACGAGTGGTTTTCGCGCTCGGCTACCAATCCAGTGGTCCGAAGTTCGATTCTCGGCTCGGCCAACGCGGAATCAGAGGAATTTATTTCTGGTGATAGAAATTCATTTCTTGAGATGTGGTTCGTATCCCTCAATAAGCTGTAGATCCCTTTGCTAGGTGACCAGTTGATTCCTAGCCACGTAAAAATATCTAATCCTTCGGGCCAACTCTAGGAGAGCTGTTAATCAGATCAGTAGTCTGGTAAAACTAAGATATACTACCACCATTCGGTTGTCATGGTAGGGGTGGGATGATGCCGATGCTACGTACAAATCCATGCACTCGACGGGTATATGTGTACGTCAGAGTCGGCATTAACTTGTTTTCCTTTGATAGCCAAATGGTTATGAACGTCGACTGGAGGTCGATGGTTTGTACTGTGGGGTGTTCGATTCACTCGGTTACCAACCCTGTGTGTGTGTGTGTGTGTGTGTGTGTGTGTCTGTGTGTGCGTGTGTACATGCGAGTGATTAAGTGATTAATATCTTATAGAAATATTAAATGTAAAATTAATTTTGAAAAATAATTTAATACCTTGATTCAACTGGCATATGAAAGGCTTTTTGTAGTCACAGTTTATGTCATTCCACTGCCCAGAGTGATAGTAGGCCTCTACGCAATATACCTGCGAAGAAAACGAAAACATTCCGTCATACGTGAATATTTCATATTTTATCCATAAATAATTATATACTGCTGTTCACTTCATATTCATGTAAACCTAAGTTACTCATTAGCAATACTTCTTTCTCAACAAGAAGACAATACAAGGTGTACCCAAACAGCCCAGTGATATTTTGGGTAGTAACGGACATGGAAATGGTAACGAGATATCGAAGAATTTTGCTGTTGTAACCTTCCGTAACATTTTGATGAATTTTGTAAGTGTGCGTCTTCCCAGTTTCTGTACTCGTAAAACACTATCTTCCCATCTGCCTTGGCAAATCTTGACACACAAATCATGATTGCAGCTCTATACTATAGATATTCGCTTTAATAGTTCTGATTCCCTTTACACCACACCCCCTTAACTTTTCTTTGAATAGCTTTATATGGTATAAGCGGTGTCTTATTTTTCAGCATTTCAAGGTTCAAAGGCTCTTCATGTTAGCAATGTATTTGTTTAGTGGAACCGGCATCTCCGTCAGTAACATCTAGTTTCAACCCCAAAGCACATTTTTGCTTGATGAATATACCCAACCGTCTCCGGCGCATCCCATTCAGAAATACCAGTGTAGTTACTGTTGAGGGTTCAATTAACCTTTTCTGGTATTTTTCGATTGTATTTTGTGTATATTTTAATTTATTTGCTTCTCTTTGCTTACGTCTCTTTCGTTTGTATTTTTCTTTTCTTGCACTTTGCCATTGTGTTCTGTTCAAGCCTTTTCTAGACTTTGCCTTAGTTGAATAATAATAATAATAATAATAATAATAATAATAATAATAATAATAATAATAATAATAATAATAATAATAATCTGCGACCCTTTCCAAGTGAATGTATGAGACAAGCTATCATTCAGATCTAGCCTTTTTGAAATGTAAGACCTTTTTTCTTTTTCTCATCCATGAATTGGCTTAAGGAGACGTCTACTTTCACTACCAGATATTTACCGGTAACAGATATGTATGTCATTGGCATTATTATTTAGTAACAAATACCCAACAACTCATTCTATTCAAGATCGTGAGTGTATAGGTAACCACATTTGTTTTTTCTTTGTTTCAGTACCAAATTGAATCATGTATTCCTCACTTTTACCCGCCAGTTAACATGGAAGTCCTATTTACTGCTGATTCTTAATATGCACTAAATAAAAATACAATTTTATTAATAGATATAATGGAAAAATTTGCAATATTTTATGCTGCTTAATTTTATTAGCAAATAAAAATTCACTGTAGTATAATAAAAACCGACATGCATTATTAATATACATTGAGATTCCAGATTTTTTTTAACGTAAGCATAGTTCTGTTCCTGTGTTCGGAGCTGTCTGTATTTTGTGTCAATATATTCGAAGTGACTAGTGCATGCTATGCAACTAAATGGGTGCATGTTGTCCATTGCGATTTATTAGGCTTCTTGCTTACTGTGACCTGCCCAAATATCTATTACTAAAAAAGCAAGAAGCCTCTCAGTTATTATGGACCAGAGGTAAAAAGCCATTATATGCACCTTACCTCAAGACCTTGTCCATCAGGCTCTCCGGAAGCCCAGTTTGTGAAGGTCACAGGTGTCTGGTCATACCACACAAATTCCCTGTCCTGCCTGAGTCCAATCCAGGCGTTCTTTGCCAATAAACCAAGGGCTGCCATGACATGAGCTGCAAAAATAGAGATTATAGTATGGTTAAACTTTGTCCTCATGCAAAGTTTTGCAGAAAACATATCGCAATGATCATTTTTAAGGATTATGTAGCAGTTGAACAGCAAATCATTGAAAAAACATGGGCTAAGAGGGTAGTAACACTTCATAGATTTCTCTGGCCATGTTTTTTTCTAATTCATGAAACACACACACACACACACACACACACACACACACATATATATATATATATATATATATATATATATATATATATATATATATATATATATATATAATATATGTATGATGTATGTATGTATACCGGTAGCAGATGCAGTATACTTGTTGGTGTGACTGAGATAGTGTCCTTCTAGAGCATCTATGAAGCGTGGGGAGGAATCTCCGTAGGCGGTCTTTATACATATACCTTATTCAGCTGATATTAAACAGTGATTCATTGTTATTAGCTGTAACAAAAGTTTTATTTGCTATGTTAAGTGCCTAACGAATTCTTTATTATATAATTGCTTAAAATACCCTTTCCTTGAAGTGATTCAAGTCCAAAACAGGCTGCCACCAATTTATTAAAAATTAGCTAATATTTTATGTCAAAAAACGCATTGTGCAATGTTAGCTATCACTCTATTTTCAAGATGAATTTATGAGAAAGTAGTTCCTGTAATCTTTACATTTAATCCATACAAAAAAAAAAGAGTTTTCTTTAGAAAAAAAAAAAGGTTTACAATGTACTCAAACTCAGATAGTCTCTAACTGGAACAATCCGCTTCAGCAAAATATGAACGGCGGTTAAACAGAACAATTCAGTATTAAGAAACCTATAAACAACATGTACATCTTACCTTGTTCCTGTTTGGAATGAATGCTGACAAGATCCGAATTTGAATGAAGAGCCT
Organism: Macrobrachium nipponense; assembly: GCF_015104395.2. Lineage (NCBI taxonomy): Eukaryota > Metazoa > Arthropoda > Malacostraca > Decapoda > Palaemonidae > Macrobrachium > Macrobrachium nipponense. The sequence continues at coordinate 29,053,926 of NC_061101.1, read as the reverse complement.
TGCACGCATTTCGAGAATAGTTATTACTCGCAGGTTCGTAGATCATCTTCAGACACTTGGAACCTTGTAAAGAATGAGTAACAGTGATACAATGTTCATATCATATTTACAGCAAGTTAATCGTCTCATGTCAGAATCAATTGTTTTTAGAGTACCTGAAAATGTTGCTCTCATGATAATATGTCTTAGAAGCTACCTTAACATTTCATCAGTCTCAAGATATAGTTTTGATTAAGCTGGCCTTATGTCAGCATGGGCTCTTGCACATAGGGCAGCCCAGAGAGTCTCAAGAGAAGTGCTGCTCTAAACTTATCGATTTTTTTTTTGGAGAGAACGTTCGTTTTTAATGCACATTTTTCTTTTCCATGCTATACAAATCCTAAAAGAAACAGTTGATGCCCAAAATAATTCTTGGGTTTTTAAATTTCCCAGTATGTATACTTTATGGGGTCTAGTGCATAAACCGATTTAAATTATACAAGTGAATAATTTAAAGTACATGTTTCGTTGTACACTGGTATCCCTAGGAAGATGCTGCAATTTTGACAAAGTAGTGACCAGATGACTTCCCGATATTTTATGTCGTTTACGTAACCTAATTAGAGTTCTTACTGGATATGATGTTAACTATGTTTACTAGTAAAGTAATTGTAAGAATAAAGAACTCAATTTTGACAAATTAGTAACCAGATGTTTTCTCCGATATTTTAAGTCGTTTAGGTTAAAAAGTTGAGACCTTTTTGGATATGATGAGTTGAAAAATAAAAGATTGTGATGTTGATGATGTTTACTAAGTCACTGTAAGAATTTCATAGAAATCCTTACTTTTGGTACGACGACCGCATGGCGACTGGTGATCTTACCAGAAGTTGTATAGTGTTCTAGCAGCTGGACGACCTTACTGATATCGGACAAAGAACTTCATTTACCTATGTGCAAATTCCCATGCACAGATTAAACGACGACGTGATGTGATTATTCTCTTTTTGATGGCTTAGTATATGTGATTTTCCCTATCACTATTACAAGGTCAAAAGAAATCCACATATTTATGTATGTGGGAATTATAAAGTCTTGTCGAAAAATTACACCCTTCAAAAAGGCTAATCATTTGGAGCATACATAGCATCCACACAGGAGTGAGCCATTGTACAAACTCCACCAATTTTTTATCATGGTGTTGAATATAGAGCCGTTCCAGTTAATATGTCAGCTATCAGCAAAGATAAGATAGCATGTGAACGAGATAGATGAAGAGCGCAGTTTTAGTAAAAATTAATCAAAGCAGGTAAGACCTACATTTGTCCACGTATCATTTGTCCAAATTCTCACATATCGTCAGTCCTTGGTTCATCATAGCATTATTTGGTAAAAAGAATTATGTGGGAATACTTCATATAAAAATATTAAGCAGTGTACGTAGGAGTAATCTAAACAATACTAAATTGTCAAATAAAGTGTTTTTAGTTCATAAAAAAAGAGAGGTTTATAGCAAAAGCCTAACTTCCAAGTGTCCGGAAGTTTGGCTGCTGTTATGTTGTTATTTTAGTATGTTAGACTAACAGATTGTCACATGTGTATGTCAGACAAATGTTATACTGCCGCCTTCTTCGAGATACGAATATCACGAAAGCGAGTTCCCAGGCCAGCTTAACTAAAGGTCATGAGCTAAAAGCAGTGCCCAATGCAGTAATACAACTATGTATTAAACATAAAACGTACACAATTAGTAATTATAAATAATCCAAATACACATTCGGCATTAAAAGTAAATGACAGAGAAAGGTTTAATGAAAATGTTTTGAATCTGAGGATGCGTGCTTTGAGCAAATAATATATGCTGGTATTTTTTAGGGCTAAATTAAGTAAAACGATGTAAAATCATCGATATCCTAACCCCTGAGGTTCCATCTGATTTCTGTGGTATACTCAACAGGAGTGTCTCAGTCCAATCTGAGTCCCTGGGCCCACCAGCTACACTGAGGAAGAAATCCATTCAGTGGACCAGTTGCCTTTGGGCTCCCCTAGCAAACACCAGAATAGAGCCGCTTTAGCAGACCGCACCCATGAGTCACTTCGGACTCCTTTGGTTTGTTTCTAATTTTAAATATGATTAACGCTGATATTGAAAAGGGCACGGGACCTCACTTCCTGCAATTCATAGAAGGCAATGGATCCATCCAACAATCCATCCTTAGATTATTTTGGTTCTCATAGGCTTCTGAGGCATGGCATTTTTATATTTTTATTTATTTATTTATTCAATTCTCAGTTTTAGGAAGTTAGTGAATGGCGGGCAAAATAAATAGACACGGATCTTCGAGAAATCTCAGAAACAGGAGCTGTCTTTTATTCACCACTAAACCAAGTAAAAATCCTCAGTAGAGGCATTCCTGAGGGGATTCCCAGAGAAGCCTTGGGTAACCAATTTGTCAGAGGCCTTCTTCTGGTACTTTCCATGGGAACCAGGCGGACACTGCTTTTCAGAATGGGTCACTTCCCAAGCTTACCTGAGGAACTCGGGGACTAAGGTTAGAATGAGATTACCCTTCTGTTGCTTCTCGCAGTAACCGAGGGAAATCTTAAGAGTTTGGAAAATAACAATGTACTTTTACATCTTCGGAATTTAAAGATTTTAATAAGACTTGCACATAAACCTTCACAATAAAATAAAATAAATGTGAAATTTATAGAAAACTACGAGACCCTTCCCTAATCTCTCTTACCTGTGTGGGTCCATCCCTCTGGACAGTGCCCATCTGGAACTGGAGTAGAAGAGGGAGGAGGCAAAGTGCTTCCATGCACCCTTTTGCACATTCGACCTTTCAGAAGAGCGCAGTTCAGGTCATTCCAGTTCCCAAGACGATGAGTGTAGAGACTAATACAATCCTCTTGATCTGAAGAGATAATAGTAGTTTTAAATGCTATATTATATGTAAAAGTAATAATGCGCATAATATTGCGCACACACAAACACACACACACACACACTGTCATTATGTAAGCATTGCAATTCCTTTGCAAAATTGACCGTATGACAGCTAAGAGTAAATGACTTAAACAACTTTCTATTTAAGAATAAATGGAGCAGCGCAGTAACAATTATGTCAACTATCAGTACTTCAACTTTGAGGATATGATAAGTCGCAGAAAATTGGAAATATTTGCTACAGGATATTAAATGCTACAAGTGTGTAGATATATATATATATAATATATTCTATATATATAATATATATATCTAAATTTATAATTCTGTGCATGTTTACGTATATACGAACATATGCATTTGTAATTTTGTATCCGATGCTTGGTAAAATTTTCAGTGCCTATATTTTGTTGTCGGTAATTCTGATTCAAAACAAATTAAGTCAACTTCAGCGTGAGTGATGGCATGTACCTGACCAATTAAATGGGACAAATTATAGTGAATAATCCAAGAAAATTTGTGTAGGGCCAAAAGTCCCTTGAGTCTAAATATTGTATATCATCAAATGGGGAGAAAGTACTTGAAATCTGTTACGATATATAAAATAAGAATACAGTTTGTCTGATGATAATTACCAAGATAATTGTTTGGCTCGCCAAGGGCCCAGTTGTCGAAATCGAAGGGGGAACCGTCAATCCATTCATATCCCGAATCGAATTTAGCCCTACCACCGATCCATAAAGCATCGTCACTTATTCTAGTCATCTGGAAGATTAGTAAATAAACAGTAAGCTTGCATTAGAAGGAATTTTTGTTATCAAGATCAAATAACCAGGTATGCGAATACTTTTCACACCGATAATCCCAAAGTATTAATGTAGGATAATGTGCGGTTAGTGCATTGATATATGAGAAATGTGATGAATAAGCTTTCTAGGAATATAGGATGTAAATGATAGTTACAAGACGAAAACACAGGCACAGTAATCATTCAATACAGGACGAATTCTGTGATCTCTGATCAACTTTACAACATTAATTTATCTTCATTTCAAGAGGAGAGCCCTACAGTAATTCCAAGAGTCATGTACATAAAAACTTCAAACTGCGGAAGGTGTTCACTACCTTCTGATACTGAAGCAAATGGGTTTTGATAAGTCTTGCGCGTTTTCCTCAATCCAACGATAGTGTAAAACCATTGACACTCCGGTATTGATTTCACCATACCAAGTAAATTGCTAGTGTGGTCCATGTATTTTACAAATTTATTTTTTTAAGGCATTGTAGTAATGAAATTCCTTCAATTGCATTGCGACGAATTGCCTTAAATTTCAAGAGCCTTGCTTGTTGTGAAATTTGGAATGTACTATAAGTACCATTTATTTGGTCTTTATCATAATCCCCCCTACAATTCTGACAAACTGAGATGTTCTAACAATTACTTCATCGCGATAACGCTTAATGTAGCCTAGGTGGTGCTTGAAGATCTGCTCATAGATTTACCATCCTAGATATCTAGGACATTTTTAATTTTAAGATAATACTGACTATTGTTCTTGCAAATTTTAATTTAAGGTGTTTCTTCCAGTCATGCAATTGAAAATGAACAGCGTGCTCAAAAATTATAATTTAAGGAATTCCTTGGCCATAAGGCTTTAAGAATGTTAAACCTAAAAAAAAAATATTAAACTTGAAAAATAATCATCTGGATCAAACTGACAATTTATCTTGATGAGCTGTAAATATTGCACGTGAAATATGCTTTTTATGGTTGTCTTACCAGCCTATTCCTTTTAACTTAAAACATTAAGAAGATTTCAGCTGTTATTTTGTCAAATAAAGATGTTTTATTTACATTTCGTTGTATAATACTCACTGTAGAGTACCATGATTTTAAAAATAAGACCTAAAACTCTACGGAGTTTAGTTAATCACGCTTGAACTAATATTTACGAGATTAAATTACTTCAATCTGCCGTTCAACATTGGACTAACACTTGCCAGGACTTTCAGATGTTGCGAGGGCTGCAATATCACTGCCCATATTCTGCAATACCATTGCCCACATTAGGCACCGAAGCATCGACTTTGTCAGAGATTGCTAATTTTCTTACAGACTTTAATTTCCAGTGATATCAAAGGTGTCTTTCAGAAATGTGAAATATATTCACGTAGATATGAATTTCCTTTGATCCGTCGTATTATGCGAATATAAATCGTTTTTATCCGTTTATCTATCAGGAATGAGGGTAACGTAAAGGGCTAAAAAGTGGGTGCAAATAATGGCGGAAGGGGCGCTGTAAACAAACTATAGTAATATCTATAGTGCACCTTAGGAACACTGATGGCAATAACAACCCTGCCGGGGTTTGGTGTTAGGTAGTCGCAGTTTTTACGATACTGCAGCCTTTTAAAATACGGTCTGTGTTATATTGCTTCCAATAGTTATTTCCTACGGTAATATCGCATCTGGTATCCAGATAATAAGATGAAGGATGATTTAAATTTGCAAAGGTGAGTAGGGATATAAGTAGATCTAAATACTTACCTTGAGGCGCTTCGCATATATAGGGCAGATATCCTTGACAATTTGAGAGTGAAAGCTCAAGACATGTCTTATCAGCGGAGCCACAAGTCTCCCTTTTATACTGGGAGTCCGGCTGACCATCTGCCCAGTTGACATAGGAGAAGGCCGACCCGTCACTCCAATGATATCCTGGAAGTCAGCCATATATTTTAGTTATTTGGGTATGAAAATCATAATAATTATTATTCGTACACTTTCAGCAGGCCAACAGATAAGGCGTAATGGACGTCATGCATAAAGATCAAGAATGTTTTTGTATATAGTTCCCTTATTTTTCTTTATGATATTTAGACCATCAAGATTAACACTCGTTTGCAACCCTACCAAGAACTCATGAACGACTTTATCCGGTAGCTCATATAAAACTCATGTTATCTTTGGAGCCTAATTAAATTTTATGTAACTTAAATGTTCTTACTTGGACGCACACCACTACAGCCAGTTGCAATATGTATAAAGATATCTTATAAGAAAAAATACAACAGCATCCACTACTGGGTCAAATGGCATATAGCCTTATTGTATATTCTTCATTGCCTCACTTAACTTATTTCAGCTTTTTTTTTAATTGCTTCATGTAAGTATATGAAAAAGATATACTGAATTATTTGGATCATATTTTTTTAATACCGAATTTGTACATAGAAGTTAATCAAATTTAGGAAAGCCGCAAGAAAAATGTATTATTGAAAGGGAAGATTTATAATAATTTCATTTAATAATTTGTTTTTACTTGGTTACGTTACATTTAATAACTAACTAAATCTAGATAAAGGTGCTATTAAAGCTGTTATTATCACACGTTCCTGGGTAAATATTCTCAGTTAGTCCTAAAAGAATACTTAGTCTTGAAGTTTTTCCTGAATACTTAGACCGTATATAGAAATATTACTTGCATTAATGTTATTGTATATTGAGGAAGTCAAATAATAAATCCCAGAACTCTAAGTCATAATAGGAAATTGGTGATGATGTCTCTTACATGGCTTGAACCACAGGTCGATGGTAGTTGTGAAAGGAATTTTAGCTATGTTCAATTAGAGGCCTCGCCTTTAACCTTTAGGATAATCAATGAAAATGTATTTCATTTTCAAATATAATTGATAACGTGTACGTCAATAAGCTTCTTGCTTATATTAGAGTCAATTAGCATAATGACCTGAACTCGAATTTATTTCCTGTTTACTTTACAGATACGGAAGTAGCCACAAAATAAAAAGGAATGAATTAGCAGCACGAATTCAGGAACATTCTGAATTAGTTTAAATGCAGAGTTCGTGCATCCAGACTTTGGCGGTCTCGAGAAAATTATTTTACGCTGAAAAAAATTTTAAATTAAGATTTATATTATTGAAAGCTTCCTTTATACATTTCATTAGATGAAAAAAAACAAGGCATAATGGCAAAAGCTATGCATTGAATGAAGTGAGCAAGCAATTGACGATAGAATTGTAAAATGAGTCAGAATAATCAGTCATTGTATCTCACCTGAATCGGAGCCTTGCTGCAATCCGACCCAGACTGACAGGAAACTGGAGTCAATCTGAGACATCCCTGTTAGGCTTCGGGGAGAGAGCAAGAATAAATAAACAGAAACAAATGACATAATATCTTGGCACTTATGATTGCGTAAGACTGCACAAAATAAGGTGTATAAAAAGAGGATAAGGTTACCCATATCTATACAAATTTCTTAATGTTCCGCCGTCAGGATTATCGATACGATAACAGACATTCATCCATAAAATTCAGGATGAATATGCAAGTATGTCATCAGTAATAAAATCCCTTATAACTCAAGTAACATGAAAAATTTGAATCCAAGATCAGGTATGCTGAACTTAGACTAGAACAAAAGAAGGTCCTCTTCCTTACTTCTTGATCAGAGTCTCTTCTTCTTCTGAGTTAATACTGGTAAGATGCGCGCCGTAACTCATGCAAAAGGTTTCTGCCTCGCCCCAAGATCTGGGGTCTTGGTGAATCTGAAAGAACACAGAGATGTGCAATATTTAATTCTATGAGCAAAGACAAAGTTACTTTGGGTGACAAGAGGTCTCTAAGCCTCTTTTCAACTCTTGAGAAGTAGTGAGCACCGAGAATTTTCTTAGAAAATTATAAACAATCTTATGTGCAATACTCATGGAACTGTTAACACTAAACTTTGGAAGATAAATATATTACACACACACACACACACACACACACACACACATATATATATATATATATGATAGTATTATATCTATATATATATAGTATATATATATATATTATATATATATAAAGAGAGAGAGAGAGAGAGAGAGAGAGAATATGTGTATGGGCGTGGGAAATCTTTCGTCAATTATATTAGGCATTCTCATGAATATTGGAAAGCTAAATGAAATTACCCATGAACGGGGTAGATCCAAAGTTGATGATTATAAGGTGATAAAAAATTATTTATGTTCTCAAAGGCTGTTATTCACCTCTCCTCGCTGTTTTAAGTTTTAGAATTGCCTTTTTGTAGTTCTCTATATTGAAACCTGTTGCAACGCAGTTTGTACCGCAGATCATCTCCTCTCTTGTACCAGTACCAGAAATAGGCCCCTGTCATGAAATTTTACATTTTTCGTCTAATTTGCGTACGTCTGTCTTTAACCCTCTTTCAATATTTCATCAATTTTCTGTTCATGAGCTCTTCTCATCTTCTCCATACACACACACACACACACACACACACACACACATATATATATATATATGTGTGTGTGTGTGTGTGTGTGTGTGTGTTACACTAACGACTGAGGCATGTTCGTTGATGGGAGAGGTATAGTTAAAACAAACGCCTTTAGTTTTTAGAAAATATAAAAACCTTAAGTTATTTTTTTATCATCTGCATTTGTGCACATTTACATTTTCTGTTAAAAATACTGACCTTGTAACATGTATCGCCTACGTGTTCCCATTCAGCGGCGCAATCAGGGCCCGGGGGAGGAGTAGGTGACGGAGTGCTAGGGGAGTAACCTTCTCTGTAATACTCACCTGCAAGAGGAGTGATAATGAAGTTGAAGTTCGGCTGTAAATGCATTGTGGGATCTTTCGAAAAGTATTATTAGATCATTTTATATTTTGCCTAAATTGTTCAACACACAGATTGGCTATGAAAACACAATTGTATATTGGGTTTTCAGATTTGCCACTAGAAAGTATATAGTATGTCTTCAGTGTAGAGAAATGTATTCATTAATGAAATGCGTTGAACGGGCAACCTGCAAGTAAGAGAAATATTTCCAATATTACATTAACTGTTTTATTCATAAAAAACTATGGGTGATTTTAAATATCTTGTAAGACTTGGACAAAATATGGATTAGGTAGTAGTGCAAGTTATCAAAACAAATAATTGTAGGTGCCAACGAGCTCATAATGTTCTTAAGAAAGCTTGCCTTAGAATTTTATTATATAGGTATAAAATATTTAAGATTCAGGTTTCATCTCTGGATATTGTAAAAAATCTGTCCGGTCTATATTTCTCCACTATTGACGCTATTTCACTTAATATTCTTCCCTCAGTGATGGGAAAATGTTATTCAATATTAAGGACAAAGCAGATCTGTTTCATAAGCTCTTGAAGGATAAAGGCCAGTAGTTCACGTTATCCCTATTGTAAGAAATCTGGAGTGATATCTTACCAAATTTGTCGTTCAGTGGCAATTAGAATTAGATAACCTGCTAAGTTTTTGGTTAAAAAATATTTGTCTACAACTCTACATATACAAAAATTGCACAATATTGTGTTAGTTCTAAAGGACTCGAAAAGTTCTTTGTAAAACCACTACAGTCGGGAAAGCTATCTCTTATGTGTCTATATGCCATTGAATCTAGAAAGCTTTACTTGACAGCCAAAACGCCTGCAGAAAATAATTCGTACCTGTGTGGTCATTTTACATCGACCACATGGCATCCAAAGCAAATTTGGCAATTGGCATATCCCAGGTTTTTCTAAATTGATACTGGCTAATCTTAAAACTCCAAAGCTTGGGTATTAGGAGCTACATACCCGATCAGATCAACAGTGGTTCAGTTGCAGTTTCTGTTGATGGATATTTAGGTGAGGTTAGATCAATCTGATACGGATTTCCTAAGGGAACTGTGCTTAGGAATCTTTGTTAAGTGTTGTTAATGATATCGTTGTTTGATTAAGGGTGATACTCTTAGTATGAAACACTTGTTGGTGTTGTTTGTCCTCGCAAATGCTCCTACTACTTCCCGCCATCCCCTAACAAACGAGTCATTGCGCAACTGCGAGGTTATCCTCCTGTTACCCCTTTCAAACCTTTCAACTGCCAATTTTAGTTTCAGCGCTGAATGACCTCATAGGTCCCAGCACTTGGCCTTGGGCGTACAATCGATATTCAATTCAGTTAACTAGTTCCCTTTAGTAGGAATTTGCTCTTGAGAAAAGATAAGACTAGGATCACTGCCATATCCCTAAACTGCTTTGGTAGCCATGAGGTTTTGCATTCATATTCATAACGGTACAAAATATTACGTTATACGAAATTTTAATGAAAATCCCTTCCGTACAAAACGCTGATGAGGAACGCCGTTCAGGTGTTGGAAAGTCATAGCGTTTGTATTAACTTAGCAGCAGCAGCACAACGTACCTCTCACACTCATTGAATCATTCTCCTTGCGTGCACTCGCCTCCTTTCTAGGTCTTTCTCTGCACCTCCCTACAAACACTGAAAAGCCGACTGTTTTCATTACAGTTCCATTCTTTCTACAAGGCCAAACCATCCCCGAACGCTAATCCGTTCTTCCACCTAAACCAAAACATTTCACTTCCCGTACTTACCTCCACATTTCTCTGACCCTGTGTTATGGGTGTAAGAATACTACCACTGTAGGTCCTTCGTGTCGTAAAAGACGACCAAAAGAAAAGCTGCTTCTTTCCAGTCTTCCTAGATAAAAGGCTAGGCCCCTTGCCAATAAACTGTGGAAACTGCTGCCTTGCAGTCTTCTTTTTAGTAAAAGGCTAGGCCCACCCCCAATAACTGTGGAAACTGCTGCCTTGCAGTCTTCCTTTTTAGTAAAAGGCTAGGCCCACCCCCAATAACTGTTGAAACTGCTGTCTTGCAGGCTTTTTAGTAAAAGGCTAGGCGTACCGCCAATAACTGTGGAAACTGCTGCCTTGCAGTCTTCCTTTTTAGTAAAAGGCTAGGCCCACTGCCAATAACTGTGGAAAAACTGCTGCCGTGCAGGTCTTCCTTTTTAGTAAAAGGACTAGGCCCACTGCCAAAAATAACTGTGGAAACTGCTGCATTGCAGGTTTCTTCCTTTTTAGTAAAAGGCTAGGCCCCACTGCAATAACTGTGGAAACTGGCTATCTTGCAGTCTTTTTAGTAAAAGGCTAGGCCCACCGCCAATAGCTGTGGAAACTGCTTGCCTGCAGTCTTCCTTTTAGTAAAAGGCTAGGCCCACTGCCAATAAATGTGGAAACTGCTGTCTTGCAGGCATTTTAGTAAAAGGCTAGGCCCACTGCCAATTAACTGTGGAAAACTGGCTACCTTGCAGTCTTCCTTTTTTTAGTAAAGGCTAGGCACAACTGCCAATAACTGTGTAAACTGCCTGCCTTTTGCAGTCTTCCTTTTTAGTAAAAGGCTAGGCCCACTGCCGAATAACTGTGTAAAACTGCTGCCTTACAGTCTTCCTTTTTAGTAAAAGGGCTAGGCCCACCCCCAATAAAATGTGTAAACTGCTGCCTTACAGTCTTCCTTTTTAGTAAAAGGCTAGGCCCACTGCCAATAAAACTGTGTAAAACTGCTGCCTTGCAGTCTTCCTTTTTAGTAAAAGCTAGGCCCACTGCCAATAACTGTGTAAACTGCTGCCTTGCAGGTCTTCTTTTTAGTAAAAGGCTAGGCCCACTGCCAAAAATAACTGTGGAAACTGCTGCCTTACAGTCTTCCTTTTTAGTTAAAAGGCTAGGCCCACTGCCAAAAAACTGTGGAAACTGCTGTCACCTGTGAGTCTTCCTTTTTAGTAAAAGGCTAGGCCCACTGCCAATAACTGTGGAAACTGCTGCCTTGCAGTCTTCCTTTTTAGTAAAAGGCTAGGCCCATGTCCAATAACTGTGGAAAACTGCTGTCTTGCAGTCTTTTTTAGTAAAAGGCTAGGCCCATGCAATAACTGTGGAAACTGCTACCTTGCAGTCTCCTTTTTAGTAAAAGGCTAGGCCCACTGCCAAGAACCTGCGAAACTGCT
>NC_061101.1:29038680-29041664 GCF_015104395.2 Macrobrachium nipponense | reverse complement strand
GTAAGAAGCCTTTCAAGTTGATATATTATTTGGTTCTTGAAGCGTTTTTCAATGTATTTGCGTATATGATACTTTCACTTGAAATCATTTTAAAAATTACTAGAAACTCACAGTTACGAAGGCGCTGAAATGAAGAATTTTCAGCCTATAAAGTAAAAGAATTGCAGTTCAGTCATATTTACTAGTGGATAGCTTAACTACACGAATGGAAAAAAAAAGATCCTCTCGTAATGTTAAGCGTACCTCAGTGTTAAAACTAGTAACTATAGTGAAATGGCTTTAAAAGAATTAACTATACTTTAGTTCAGTAACACACATATACCTAAAACTTTGTATTATTTAGCTATCAACTAACTGTTAAACTCAATGTTTCATCGAACCAAATAACGGAAATAATACTTGGAAAAAAATAATACTCCAGAAGGATAATGGTCAAACAGGAAAATAAGACTGGAGCATGATTGGCTAACAATAAAACCTATCAAATCATAAACGATGATCAGAGATTGCAAAGAATTAGGTTACTGTTATCGTTTTCCTTCAAGAATACTAGGACATGACTGGCGTTCGCTACCTTCGTATCTTCTTGCATCAGGAGGAAACAGGTGTTCGATTTTACTAGACGCCAGCGACGATAACAATAAACAAAACAAGAAACAAAGTCTAAGACCAACATCCAGATTCGGATCCGCGACAAAACTTGTTCCTCTGGATAATAGTGAATCTTTCCAAAAAAATCTGAAAATCCTACTCTTCAGTTTTCACATCATCCAGACATATAAAAAGGAAATGTAATAAAACGAAACACTCCTTGAACGAAAAAAAAATCATGACAGAAAATGTCGCATAGCCGCTGGCCAGTACATTCGCAAACATGCTGGTTTCGTTATTCTCGATTCTCGGGATCGGCGTTCGCCTCCTCGTCAAGGGGCGAATAGGGAGACTGTCTGGTCTACTATAGCAGGTTCACTTAAGGTAGATTCTTGGGTGAGCCCTATGCCTGCCAGACGTTTGTTTGGCGGCCGCTGATTGGCCGGGAGCTGCCTACCTCCCGGTACCAGCCAATCAGCGGCCGCCGAACAAATGTCTCATAAGCATAGGGCTCATCCAAGAATCTACCTTAAGTGAACCAACTATAGTGTCTACTGCCATGGTAGGGGGTTGGGGTTACCCGACTGAGGCCCGCCAGAGAGGCAATATCCTGGTGGAGGACTGAAACTGCTAACTTGAACTTTTTTTAATAACACACAGTAGGACTTTCTTACACGGGGGGAAATAAAATCGAAATTTATAGCACATTTATTTGTACAATGTATAAACAATCATTCATAGGCCTAAGTTGCTTAGGCTACATTTGGCACCATCCAGTAGTCAAAATAAACATGAGGTATTCATTAAGAAGCCAATAGACTATATTCAATAAAATTTCTGACCAGAAAAAGCCTACCTATGTGACTGAAATCAATGATCATACAAGGTTCTGTAAATTAAAAGTGCATCTATTGAATAATTACCAAACTTTTTTTTTCATTCTTTTACCTTATACAGTAATGTTGTATATATATATCAGGCATATATACTGTGCATGTCTCCATGCATCCCAACTCTAATGCACTCCCTTCTAAAAGCCCTTGGTCTCTTACATAAAAATATTGCAATATATTTTATATATCCTGTATTAAATTATATTGTATGACTTCACCTTAATCTACTACAATTCCAGTTCAAGGCAAAAATAGTTACACTTCTAAAATCAGCACAGACTCGCGCCTCCTTTCTCTATCTTTGTGAGACCCCATTCTACTCATCCTGGTACAAAAGCGGTTTGACTTTTGATCACTCTCATTCACCCGCCCCACCCCACAAAAATGAAAAGCATGAATAATTAATCATTCATTTATTGTTTTTGGTACTGGTTCATTTTCATGTCTTTGGACTGTAGGTTGCCATCTTTGCTTTAGTCTTTATTTATTTTTTTTAACTATTAAACAAACAGACACCGAATAATTGATGTAAAGGAGAGGCAGGGACAATTGATTGGATAGACTAAGTCATTGGAACATTCAACAAGTGACCGAAAAGATTTGGGTGTCGTAGATACTGGCGAAGGCTCTGCGCTGAGGACACTGATTCCCTCGCGAGAGATTCGCGCTGTAGTAGCTGGGGTTGTTGTCACAAGAGCTTAGCTGGCACTGACGAAGGCAAATACAGGTCGTTACGTGTTGGAGATTCTCATTACAAAAGACTCCGGGAGGGAAATCATACCGAGGAAGGTCATATTTCAACAACCAAGCCTTCTTTTATCATGTATCTAAGAGTGAATGAGATCAGATTCTGTTATCACTGTACATGTACATACATTTACTTACTTCTCGAAAAATAAACCATTAACTAAAGGAGAAAGGATAAAAAGCTACTTCATTGCTCTTGACTTAATCCCAAAACACTGTGTATGCGTATGGGAGTATACAAAATTGTGAAAGTCCTTCATATATATATATATATATATATATATATATATATATATATATATATATATATATATATATATATATATATATATATATATATATATATATGAGCACTGCCACACATAAATGAGCATAGATACACACATCAGTGCAAAGTGAAACTGACAAACTCGGTAACCAAAGACGTTCATATTTACTTTACTCTACAAATATGTTTTTAAAAATGTATAAGCCATCAAGAGGGGACTCTATTGGATTGCTAAACTCTCAGTACATACCTAATGCTACAAACATGTCCTTGCTTAATGACCTCGATTTATCCGGTGGTGACCTGTCTCCCCAGAAGGTCACGGCCTGAGAAGTGAGGTCGTTGGGTAACATAAGCTACAAAAAAAAATCTAAATAATGGCTTTATTGTCTGTTTCAATATCACATAGGCAAAGTGGAGTACCGTTTACATAACTCTGCTTGCCGCAAAAGAGTAACAACGATTCATTCATATAAAATGTCCCT
>NC_061101.1:29031180-29033680 GCF_015104395.2 Macrobrachium nipponense | reverse complement strand
TTTATAGCTACGTATAGAAATATAAAGAAATCAGTTTCTCCTCGGAAGGTGTTTGCAATTCGTTTTCCATCGCGGTGTTCGGACTGACGTTTCCAAGGTGACTTTCTTCGCAAGTTACATCTACGTTGAAGTGACGGTGTGTGAAGGTGGTGGTTTTTGCCTGTTGTGTTATACATATGTGCATATACATGAAAGTACAGGTATACATATATACACATATATACGCATACTGTTTCCAGACCTGTTCTGATTTCTTTCTCTCTTCAGCAGCTGTCCTTGAAAAGACGAATTTGCTGTGTATTGCTTAAGGGTACTCTCTCTGGAGACTTGCTTCCCGAAGGAATTGAGTGCCTTTTGGAGGGGTTGTGGCCGACGACGGCAGGCGCTGAGACCTGAAGACCGTGTTCTGCAGGGTCCTCTTCCACTTGTCCTGAGTGTCCCGCAGTTTCAGCAGCCAGGTTTGCTGTAAATAGTGACAGCCTCTTTAGACACACTATCAACTCAACAGCGCAGATATTTGCTTTTAACGCAAGTACCCATACTGCAGTTAAGCGTAAAATTTTGGGAAAGCTAAAATAGTGAAAAACAATAATCGGCTGAAACAAAATGAACGCCATATAAAGGGCCAGTTTTTTTCTATGAAATAACAGGGTCACCTAAATTCCAAAGTGCAAGCATGATAAAAGGAGGATACTGATAACCCATTAAAACATGATTCAGGAACAGATGACTTGCTTTCCTTTTAAGGAGTTATACACATATACACACAGACGAATTAGGAGGAAAATGAAATTACAGAATGCACAGCAAAAATATTATTGCAGATTATCAAAATACCTAATGAAAGAAAAGAACTTAGTTTTCAGAACCACAATGGTCTTGCAGTTTACAAAAAATAGTAATCAGCAATGTTCGAATGCCTTTCGCCTTTCAAATTTGAGACAGGAAATGGGTGAGCTTTCTTTAATGAATAGGATCTACTGAGGTTCCTGACTGATAGACGGGGGACAGAGGGAAAGTGCCACTAAGAAAATAATCAGGTTCACTACAAGAATGATCTATTGATTGACTTTTATGCGGCAGATACCTCTGGTGAAAAGCAATGTTTCATAGGTGACGAATTAAGGAAGTTACTTCGATATGCATTTCCTGCATACGATATTCATTTCCACATAGGCAATATAACAGTGACACCATCAAGGAATGAGTAAAGAAAGACAGAAAAAAGTTGAGTAGGATTCTAGTACTAAATAATTCTAATCCTTATGAACGAGAGTAGGAAAGCGAGCAACTTCACAGTACTAAGATATATCTGGACTTGAAACACGATTACTAATTTTGTAGTAATGATGTTGATACATAAAGTCCATCATTAGCATGCGGTTCTTCAGCAGCTACCAAGTAGTAAAATACATAATCGTATATCGACAGAAGCTGAGAAAGAAAGCATTCAAAATCATGACTGTGCAAAGTAGGTTCCGATAGAACAAAACGAGGAATACAGGGGAATTCTGGGACAAGGGTCACACACATGAACGTGCTGAACAAAATAAAAAAATAAACGCCATCTTTAAATATCTTTTTTCAGACATGCCAACAAAGAACAAGAATCGGGTTTGTTTGTTAAATCTGGAGGTAATTCATGCTGTAACGAATGCTGAGTTGTGGAGTCAAAGCATTTTAGTAAGCTGTATCTTGGATGCTGTGATAAACACAGATTAGTAGGTTTCAGCCTTGGGACATAACAACACTGATTTATGGTAACCTGTTGCATAGCAATAACCCACAGATCTTTCACATACATGTACTTATCCTCAAGCATTCCAGCTCCAACCCATGATCTTACCTTGATTTGTTCTGTTTGTGCCTGGAAAGTGTACACAGCGACGATCTGCTGGAAGCGGTTGAGGTTCACCAAGACGAACGCAGCTTCCAGCTTGGACGCCGCTGATTCGTGTGGGGTGACGTCGTGGATGAAAAATCGGTCGAGCGAGAGGGGCTGCTTGTAGACGATGTATCGGAGAGCAGATTCCCCTCCGGAGGATCCTCTGGAGCAAGAGCTCGGCCAGTTCTCCGTCAGGGAAGATTTCTGTGGATGAAGGATCACCTTAAGTACGTTCGAAAATGCTTAAATTTTTTTTTATCAGATACAATCCTCTGTTCTTCTAAGGCAGTTAAACCTTAATCTTTATTAGATTAACATGTCAGAGAGAGAGAGAGAGAGAGAGAGAGAGAGAGAGAGAGAGACGAGAGACGATAGAGAGAGAGAGAGAGAGAGAGAGAGAGAGAGAGAGAGAGAGAAATACATTAATTATATACAGATACAGCTTCGAACCATGACAGCTATAAGTACACAGCGTCGCACACACTGATCATTTATACAGAAAGAGCTGTCACATCGAGTACGGGCATCCAAATTGATTGACTTAATTAATTCCTTTTTAATCACGATGCTTTCGTCTGATGCAACCTGTCTGTGTCATTTAGCACCCAGGATCTA
>NC_061101.1:28966180-29028680 GCF_015104395.2 Macrobrachium nipponense | reverse complement strand
TTACCCTTTGCGCAGGACTCCTTGGAATGCCCCCTACTCTTACCCTTTGTGCAGGACTTCTTGGAATACCCCCTACTCTTATCCTTTGTGCAGGACTCCTCGGAATGCCCCCTACTCTTACCTTTCGCGCAGGACTCCTCGGAATAAGAGTTCATTACCTTTTTATGTAGTCCTTTCTTCCTACGGGTAACAAGCAGCATGTCGTCGAACAGGATGACGTACATCTCCTGCGGTTTGTTGTTGTCGAGCATGTGCAGAGATCCTTCCAAGATGATCTGGCGCCGGGGCGATACGATCAGACGTTCGCACGGCTGCCGCGAGATGGCGCCCTGAAACCGCAGATTAGTTTGTCAAGGTGACTCATTAAACGGTTCAACGACCATGTCTAATTTCTAATGCAACGAGTCTAAAAATGACGAAATGAAATCAAAAGTTATCTGTGACTGACAGGTGGAAATGAAATTTTTCATTTCCAGACTTCAATTACTTTTTAATTCATCCGGGTTAATACTTTTTTTAAACATAATTGAAACAAGGCATAATCCGACCTCCAGCTTACTCGAGATGCATGCAAGTTGTAAACATTATATTCTTAACTTTTAACATAAATGAAAACGTGCTAAAATCTACAATCAAACAGAGCCTTGTTTCACTAACGAAAATTAAAATAAATACGCTATATTCTATTGGAAATAATCTTTATTGCTGTTAAACATGCACATTACTCATTTTGTACATTTTCATTCTAATAAATAAATCATAAATTCTATCTGAGCAAATTGTCCATCATTAAACTCTTATAAGGTCATCATAGACCATATATTGCATGAAACCCATTAATGGTTAATTATACAACTGTTCTAATGAAACCCGTATGGTGCTTCCAGTTAATTTTATGCAAATTACTTGAACGTTTATTTTACACATACCCTGAAATAAAACGATTCCAATTCGACAATATCCAACAATGTAGATGTCTATTCAATTTTTCCAAGTAACTAGACAAACGTTACTAACTTAATTCTGCAAGGCCAGTCTTTTTTTGTAATTTTTATTATTTGTAAAGACTTAATTCCTCTTATTAATTGGCTTTAGATCGTCTACGTTTCAATTCTCGTTTTTTTAACACTTGTGACTAAGTCAACAGAGTATTTTTTTCTGTTTTTTTTCAAAACAGTTAAATATGACCAAATAACTAACGAATTCTCACTAGAATTTCCACTTCATGCACAGCATTGCTTGGAAGACGCAGTAATGACGCATAAAAATAAGGGCTAATATAAATTTCAAAAAGGAATTGTACTCTATAGATCTCAAAATTATTAGCCATTTCTTTTCAACTGCAACACCACTTCTTTTTCCGCTCCAAAAGCAGACTGAAAAATATATATGAAATAGCATATTCAATAAGTTTGTGATTCCTTTCTTGAATATAAAAAAAGTATGTATGAATTTGCTGCCAATTCAATACATTGGATACTTATAACTTAATACAGTCTCAATGGCAAAACAATCAAGCAGTAAACAAATTTAGCACATCGTCCAAGACCAGGGTATTAGATTTTTCATGGATGCGTTTCTCTGAACCAAACATGAAAGACCGAATTTCTATGCGAAGCAATTTTGGACTCTACAGTTCACAGACGAATCTGATTGAGTGGAAGTAACACTAAATAAAGGATCTCACCTTGAGGAATTCTGGAATGTACACCTTTGGGTCAAGTTCAGTGACGGGAGGCCAAACGATATTTCTTTGGATTTCCAAAAGTCGTTCAAAGTTCTTCAGCCATTTCATTTTGTCGTCCAGCTCCCCTGAAAGAGAAGATAATCTTGTGAAAAACGTTGGGTTGGGTCATGCATACGTACTCTGAATCTCATGTTTTTTTAATCAAAATTCTTCATTTATAAAAATAACTTATCAGGACATTAAATATACAGGGCCAAAATTAAAATTAGGGTTACATTCACGACGAAGATCACAAAAACTATCTGACAACTTACACTAACAAAAATCTATTTAGTACAACGTAAAGAGAAACAACTTTTTACCGAGTGATTTTAATCCTCCTCTTAAGAAAGTACCTTTAATATATGTAAGATTACCTCCATTTTTTTTCCTAACGAAAGAGAAACCACCCCTCTCAATATTTCGGTTCTTTCACATCAACGGAGATCTTCCAAAGGGCGAAGTTCACCGGAAATCATTCCTGTTCTGAGAACGGTTCTTCATCGTTGTCGGACTTTGAGGAATCTTTTTGTCGCCCCCCCTAACACCATTAGGACCTTTGGCAGTCTGCCATAACGGCTTCTGGTTCTCTTAGCCCAGCGCCTTTGTTATTTATTGCTTCTACTATCTGAAGACTTTTTATCTAAACATTTCTATTCTGTTACTTTCTTCATTTCTCCCACTTTATCATCAAACGTTATTTTACATTATTTTGTATACAGTATTTGTATTTGTGGAAGTTATACCATTCTATATTACCGTCTAAAGAGTTCCAGCAAACCTCTAGTATTCCCACTCAGTATCATATTGCTCTTTTGTCGTCTATCAGCTCTGATCTTCCAACAAATCCAATATCGGCCATTTATACACTAACTTTTATGAACGTTTCGAGGGTTATGGTTGCTTCAGGTTTGTGTCAGTATGACAATATTGTTCAAAGGCTGAAATGTTCTTGTATAAACTTAGTCCTTTTGATTACAGGAGACAAGTACCTTTCTTTATTTCAAATGCTTAATATAATATCAATGTCTGGAAACCTACTTTCATATCTGATGAGCTTTTTACTACGTCTCTCAAACCTTTTGAGCCTTTCCTTGCAAGAGATGAGAAAAAACATACAATTTATACATGCATATATATCGTATATATACATATATATATATATATATATATATATATATATATTATATATATATATATATATATATATATATATAAGCATACATTCAATCGCACATCATATTATATATATATATATATATATATATATATATATATATATTACACACCCACACACATTATATATATATATATATATATATATATATATATATATATATATATATATATATTACACACCCACACACATTATATATATATATATAATGTGTGTGTGTGTAAGGCAAAGAAAGAATGATTAAAAACAATCAAGGTAAAGTTTTAGTGAAAGGAAACCGAAAACTATTTCAGGTCCGGTTACCTGGCAGGGTAATAATATGTAGAAAGTAAGAGAGAAAAGGAAGGCAACTATAAAATCAGAAGGAGAGAGGGCGAAAGGGTGAATAAGGACTCTGGGGAGAATAAATAATCGGGATCCGGGAGACGAATGCACAACAAAATTTAATGAACAAAAGGATTTCAGGCTTAAAGGTCCCATAGGACAAATGGTTTTTGAAGTGAATATCTTCCTAGGTCGATGGATGGATCGTTCTGAAGTTTTGCTGAAAGTAGAGGATGGAAGAGATGCACAACTGAATACCTGAGGAGTGGAGAGGGTTAGGGGAGTTAGTGTAGTATGTTGAAAAATGCTGGTGGAAGTGACTGGTAACGACGAAAGAACAACCAAGAGGCTGAAGAATGGAAAGACACCAGGAGATAACAAGATTAAAAAGTGAGAGACAATTAAATGGAATGAGGGAGAGGAATAATCATTCCACTGAATAAATATAAAAGAAGTAGAGGTGACTATAAGCATTACGGATGAATAACGTTCCCTACTGTACCAAGGAGGGAATATGATATTTTGATTGACAAAATAAGTCGTACGACATAAGAACTGATAAGGAAAGAACAGTGCAGGTATTTTGCAGACAGGGTCCTAGGAAACGTTGATGACAGAAGACAGAGGGGCAATGTGGACGATGCTCATAATGCATGGTATGGAAGATAAGTTGTTGAACGATTGCACGTTTTTATGATTAAAGTGAGACCTTTGTTATAATTTAAAGACAAGAATGTCTGGTTTTGCCATGAGATCTGAAAAAATATATTTTCTAACACAGAAGTTAATAACTAATTCTCCCTATGGTGAACTCGTGCCATAATTTTCTGCTTCACCTGCACAATATAAGATGAACCTAATCGTGACATCCGTAACAAGAACATACAAAATCTGCCCGCATCTGCCGACTTGCACAAAGAATTAGAATTCTTCAGATCAATGGTGAAGAAAAATGGTTCTCCCCTAGTTTACATAAATACCTACATTGAGAAACAGTTTTACCAACTATTCATCAATGAAAGGGGAAAAAACAATCGGGAAAGAGAAAAAAACCTAATGTCATATACCAGTAATTGCGGAAGATGTTCTCGAATGCCCATGCTCCTGTTTTAAAAAAAAGGCGGGGGAGGGGCTTGGTATCTTCTTAAAATTAAAGACTCACTCCCAACAAGCCTCTGGTTCAGTCTTGTCAATAAGTGCCAATGTGTCAACTGATGCCACTTGCGTGGGCTGAACCAACAGATCATCCAGAATAGTTCTTCCGAACAGGGATAATTATCTAACAAGGCCTAATTTTATAGCGAATCCAGAACACAGCGAAGCTAATAACCATCCATCTGTCACTTGAGATTTTTCAGTTTCGGCCCCTGCCTAGTCCTAGTCAGTTGTTGACATCGATATTTTGGAAGGTTTATGCCACAAATGTGGCTACACATCACCACCGTGTTTCTGAATTTCTATTTTCTGGAGGCATGCACATCAGTGAAGTCTTCTGTTTTCATTTTTGAATATTTCTGTAATTCGATCCTATTTTCTTTTATTTGATCCTTTTTTTTTAATCTTCATTACGTTTAGTCATTACATACATTCTAATTTTATTGGAAATATTTTCTATATTGTAAATAATGTAATAATGAATTAATTATAACTTTTGATACTGGTACTCCAAACATGTCCCTGCTCATCCATGCTGATATATCTGACGTCAATAAATACAAGTCTATATATATATCTATATATATATATATATATTATATACATATGGGAAAAATACCAACTACCTTAATCTGTCGTCCAAAGTTTTAAGTGAAAATGAGAAGTGTGTATTAGAACTGGGACTGAAATTCAATAATTCAACGAGAAAACCTGATATAGTGGAAATCAGCAAACAGTTTATTATCAAAGAGAAATGCTATACTGATAAACCGGATATATTGAATGCACTAAATTTGGCCAGAGGTGTTGTGTATGGTGCATACTCAGTACATTGTACTTTTAACTTCTTTCCGAAACGTCTGAATAAGGCTTTGGACTCACTCAGAAAAGACAAAGATATCCACATAACCAGGGCAGATAAAGCTAATGTTGTTGTTGTTTTGGATCGAGGAGACTATGTTGATAAAATGAACATTCTGTTAAATGACCAAGATACGTATGAACATTTGATTTCTAATCCTTGTGAGCGAGTAAATGCCAAGTTTCATAAAAGATTGAGAAAGATATTTGGGAACAATCAATATATGGTTAGTACGTTTACTACTGTGAATGCTAGACTTCCCTATTTGTATGGTACAGTTAAAACCCATAAGGAAGGACAACCATTACGTCCTATAATTAGTACTATTGGTTCAGTGTCTTACAAACTTTCTAAATTCTTAGTAACATTATTGCAACCACTTGTAGGTACAATATCTAATTCGCATGTTGAAAATAATTTAGATTTTGTAAACAGAATAATCGGGAAAACTCCAAAAGATGATGAAATAATGGTAAGCTTTGATGTTAAAAGTCTGTTCACCTGTGTACCTGTCAACGACGTCTTAGAATTTTTAAATGGCGAACTAAATAAACATGTCATGTCTTTGCCTAATCACGTAATTTTAGAACTAATCAGACTGTGCGTGGTTGACACTTGTTTTATTTTTAATGGCAAATTTTACCGACAAAATGCAGATAGGTAATTGCTTGTCCCCAGTATTATCAAATATTTACATGGAATTTTATGAATCTAGAATAGCTAATTCAATTATGGCAGATATTGTTTTCTGGGTTAGATATGTTGACGATGTATTTGCGGTACTGAAAACTTCTATTGACATTCAGAAGATTTTAAGAGACCTCAATAATTTAGTTCCCTCTATAACTTTTACGGTTGACGAAGAAGACAATGGTGTTATCTCATTTTTGGATGTTACAGTTGTGAGGTCAGTTGTAAGTTCTAGCTACAAGTTTAAAATATACAGAAAACCTACTAATAACAATCTTATTATTAGCAATTACTCCTCACACAAAGTAGAAGTAAAACTCTCAGCATTAAGATCAATGTTTCTTAGAGCTCTTAATATCTGCAGTCCGGAATTTATCAATGAGGAACTAGAATTTATATATCAAGTTGGTATTGAAAATAATTTTAAATTGGAAGATATTGATTACAGTCTAAAGTTAGCACGAAAAACATTTTATTCATATGAGGAGAAAAACAGAAAACTGGATTTTATGTTTCCCATACCATCCCACATTAGAATCTATAGTCTACCCCTAAGGTTACTTGGTTTTAGTACAACTTTTTCATATCCAGCACCATTGGTAAAACTTTAATTCATAATAGTCCGGAGAACAATGAAGGAGTCATATATAAGATCCCATGCAAGTGCGGTAGTTTTTATATAGGACAATCTGGGAAGACACTCGAAAAACGCATTTTAAATCATAAATATAATATACGAACAAATAATACGAGTAATGCTTTATGTGTTCATAGTAGTTTATGTAATGCACCGATTGACTGGCTCGGGTCAAAGATTTTGTTTAAGAGCACAGGTTTTATTGAAAGAAATTTGATAGAGACAGCTTGCATTGTTCACAGCAAAGGAAAAACTTTTAATTTATCGCCTGGTTTGTATAAATTAGATCCTTTTATCTTACATGTCATGAAACGTCAGTACAAATTTGATAATGTTATCCATTAACTATCATATAGTATATGCTTGTTTAATATGTACTGTATGTTATGCTGTTTCAAATGGATGTATTACCTCGTTAGATATTTTGTATTTTTCATTTGCTCAACTGCTATTCTTGTTTTTATTGTTATTTTACTGCTGAATAGTTTGTAGCTCAAACTGCTAGTTTTTGGTAACTGTATGTTTAAAAACATTTTAGGCTTTTCTTGGCCGCATGCACTGTAAACTTTATCTCTTTCCTTAATAAACGCTCCAAGAAGAGGTCCATTGGAGGACGAAACTGTTGGGCATTTTCTGAGATATACCTTTTTCATTTTCCTATGTGGAATACAACTGAAATATATATATATATTATCTATATATATATAT
This sequence comes from Macrobrachium nipponense, assembly GCF_015104395.2. Classification (NCBI taxonomy): domain Eukaryota; kingdom Metazoa; phylum Arthropoda; class Malacostraca; order Decapoda; family Palaemonidae; genus Macrobrachium; species Macrobrachium nipponense. Next base: position 29,021,401 of record NC_061101.1, on the reverse strand, counting down.
ATATATATATCTATATATATATATTATATCTATATATGTATATATGTGTGTATATATGTCTGTGTGTGTGTTCCTCATTTCTTTTATAATAAACTGCTCCCTGTAACAGGAAACAGCTACTCTCATAAAAGGCTTAGGTTCCTTAAAACCCCTCCACTACATAACATTAAGATTATTTTGCGCGTGCATTATATATATATATATATATATATAATAATATATATAATATATATATATATATAGATAATACTTATTATATATATATATATATATATTATATATATATATATATATATATAAAGGTTCTTATTATAAATAAAAGTTAAGAGCGTAACATCTGCAACCTTTGGAATTGCACGAAAATTTTCTTTCAAATTCAGAAACGAACGACGGAATAGAACTGCGGTGACGAAGGACGAACTTCAAACCGCGGCAGATGTATCATAATTCCCTGAGAAGGATAATCCAATTATGGCATCAAAGGTAGCTTCATTAATCCTTAAGGCTACTGACAGGAGATTAACGGTTAACTAATCTCAGAATAGCATCATATCCGCCACCTGCTCTTCAGTGACGTTATTTCCTTACAGAATTAACAGATCGACTTCTCGTAATGCTGCGTATTTGAATGTGAAAATTTTTCTCTGTGTTACTATTTATTTATCTCCCTCTTTCTGTCCCTCGCGACTATTTACACCTGTTAGACACAAAACTGTATATGAGAGAGAGAGAGATTGAGATCAATGCGAAAGAGAGGAGAGAGAAGAGAGAGAGAGAGAGAGAGCTACTGGGCTTTCGGGGTCATCTCTTCTAGTATATATATATGTATATATTTTATATATATAAATATATATATATATATATATTATATATATATATATATATATAAATATCATAATTAGTTCTCGAGGATCTGACTTCACCGCCATTCTTTGATATCTCCTTCAGCCATGGTAATCGTTGCTGTATGGGAAAAACTCGGTTCATATTTGCTAAGTTTGTTATTTATTACTACCTTACCGGCCACTAGTGCACCCATTTATAAATAAATACCACTGGCGGGGTCACCACGACCTCTCAGGACGAAAGACACTTTTGTTAAAAAATAAGTATGAATTTTCTGTTCATTCAGGTGTGTTGCGTGCCATGACATATGAGATTTGGGGCGGGAGTGGAGAGTTGCAACAAACTGATTACCTCTTGAGATGAATACTACCAAGAAATATTATTCTTATCTGCAACTATACTATGAATGTACACAGATCTCTCCCATACTTGCTCCTCAATGCAGACAGGTATGGAAAAAAATGTATTCGTGAATTATTATTGAGAGGCTCAATAACTCCTTTATCTAACACAAGTCTCAATGAGAATCTACTAAGAAATGATTGTGAAGGCGCCATGCACGTGGCTGATATTCAGGCTAAACAGCCTTCCAATTTGAGTCTCTCCTTCTTTCAGGTGAACCTTTACAACCCGCCTTTTATCACCATCTGGAGACAGGCAGGGCAGGCTTTCACTTCCAGGCATCCCAATGACTCTCCTGCTTCTGTTTTCCTTACCAGCTAGAAATTCCAACTTTCTGGGGGATGGCCTTTCCGAGTATATCCCACAATTTGGCTTCCCATTTCTCTTGCCTGTTACTAGAGGCGTTGTCTTAAAATAAATAAATAAATAAAATAAAATAAAAAGGAATTGAAAGATGCTGCAGCGCTTTTTGCAGTGACAAATTTCAATCAATACTCTAATAATTACTGCAATTTCACGTCAAAGTGATCGTCTATGATTGTCTGGTTTGACTGAATAGGGTTTCTGCGATACGTTTACCTATCAATCAGTGGGTCATCTGAAGGTTCAGACCCATCTCCTCATTCATCGAAGGACGAATCTATTTAATGAATAAAGGCGCTTACTCCACTCAATTTGCCAGTTATTTGGTGAATGAATATACCAATGAACGGCTTCTCTGTGTCAGAGTTGCTGTCTCCAATCATCCTCGCACCACTCCAAAGGTAGGAAAGAGATAATAATCTATCGACGGAACACAGCAGGACTCCCGTTGCGTTGTTTTTGAGAGAGAGAGAGAGAGAGAGAGAGAGAGAGAGAGAGACGAGAAGAGAATAGCAGAGACGAGAGAGAGAGAGAGAGAGAGAGAGAGAGAGAGAGAGAGAGAATCAGCGGTTTATAGATAACCGCAGAATGCTAAACACAATGAACTGATATCAGAGAACTGATTATGCCTTCGCGTGACAAAGCGCTTCCTCCTCCCATCAGTTATTGTCTGTCCTTCGTAGTGGATATCACAGGTACTGTAAAAGTTCTTTTGTATTTTAATTTAACTCAATATTCATTTACATATAAAAAAATACACAGGTGAAAACTGAAAATTCACAGCTGAACGTTGGTAAAAAAAAGTTCGATAAAGGTAGACTTTAGTCTCGTCCTGCTGCCGCGTATATGTAGGAGTCAAGGTACAGAAAACCCTTTTGAAAAGTATTCATTTGTTTCTCAGCATCTAGTGAAGGTTATTTTATCCATACTTGTCATGTGGACAAATAAGCATAAGAAATTTTTTCTTATTTACCTAAATGTCTGTTATCCAATACTTAAGGCGAGTTTTCTCTTACTAACGTTTACTATCAAGTATGTAAAGTCTAACCCTCAGCAACCACCTCGTGTTTATATTCATAATGAAACCTTTCCGTTAAGTGACAATAAAATACGTCGAAAAGGCAAGTCCCGACACTAAAGAAGTTACGAACCATCGCGAGTCACGGACTAAGTACCTTCAAACTGCATTACACAGTCGCCAGTAGTTAGATGGGCTACCCAAAACTGGAAGTCTGTACGCCTAAACACTGATTTTATTACTTCTAGGCTATTTTTCCTACACGGAAAAAATATATAACGGAGCAAATTACGTTATATTATATTGTATTAATATTGAGATACACCCTAATCCCTCATCATCATCGTCAAAAGCAACATGATCATAAAGACCACTAGATTACTTTTTTCCACATTATACAACTTCCCCTCATAGCAATAACTGCAGCCATGTCGATTCCCTACATGAACTGCGCTACTCACCTCAATTTTGCCAGCACTCTCTGGCTTCATGCACATTAAGACTTCTTTTGTGATACCCTTTATAACTGACCCTTTTCTAAATCCTTCTCTCCCTCTCCCTTCTAATATCTTTAATAATTAAATCCGAGTGGATCTTGTTTGTCCTCCTCTAGGTGACAATAGGGTAGACATGACACAGCCACCGACCCCCCTCAGAACCGGTTTATGAGCCCCTGGTGGGGCGGGGTAGGCAGGGAAATGGGAGGGCTTCTCCTCCTGCAAACCTGTTTGTACGCCACGGATAGGGTGGGATCAGGTATAGAGGATCGGGAGGGTAGGGGAGACAGCAGCGCCGGGTTCCAGCGCGCCAACAAGCTCGTTTCAGAATAATTCATAAACTCTTTCCACCAACCCATCGCCGTTCATTCTTTCCACCTGACCGAATCTTCTGAAAACGCTGATCCAACCTCTCACATACGCTAACATTTTTACCACTCCTACGCATCCCTCCCAATCCCGCCCTTTCAGTTCTTCTTCAGCCACATATACTACGCAAACAGATCATCGCAGCAGATTAAACATTTATCCCTTCATTCCCCTTCAGCATCAGGTTATTATAATGACCATCGAGTTGATCAACTTAAGAGGCGCGTGAGCACGTGTGCGCATGTTTGAGCGACAAGCTTTGTATTGCACACAATAGTCCCAAAGCCGCAGAATACCTCTGCAGCTTTAAGATCGCAGCGTAACTGCGTACCAGATGAGAGATGCCACTGGCGCTTCTCGAACTCGGGTATCTATGTATTTTTCGAGCTTTTTTTTTACGCAAGCTGTCTTATTTACTCGTTTGATTAATACACTCTGGTTTATTTGCTTCGAAATGTACGTCCGGAGGAACTCTCATGCATAAACCACGCCAGATTTGCCGCCGGCGCGTTTTATTAATGCAAGTAACATTCCCAGAGATTACGTTCGAATTCATTTTCGGTGCGTGAGTGCTTGTTGCCAATAATCTCCTTTCGCTCCTTTTTTTTATTTTGATGTAAATATGTGCCCGTCAATGCAGAGCATTATTTATTTTGATTAACGAATCTAGCCTTATCTGATTGCATTTTTAATTGGAGAGTTACTATTTATGAAAATTGGTAGCCGTAATCTCGAGGGCACACATATGCATAAATGCGTGTTTACATTTGCTTACCAAAAAGTCAAATCCTTCATGGATCGACGGGCTAATAACGATTAACTAATACTTTTTCTATAAAAGAAAACAGTTATATAAGCGTTGTTTTTCCTAATGGGGACGGAGACTCTAAAATGTGTCGACCTTCTTTTATTTCTAAAGCTACCATTTATTGGGATGAGGATATTAATACCATGCCCTGCCCAAAGGCTCAAGACCATCAAGTGCCAATACCGTTATGCATTTCGTGGAAATTAATCATCCATAAACTGACCAGAACACAACTTCACTTCTCAGACCGTAAGGCTAGATTCATTTATAAATTGTTAATGACTTCGTTATTATCATCAACTTTTTTGCTATCGACAGCAAGCACCGAACACCTTTAAACTGCCAATTTCTTATCCTTCAGGTTTACCCCATCACAGGGAAGACTTGATAGATAGATAGATAGATCGATAGATAGATAGATAGATGGATACACATGTAGATATATAAAATTAATATGTAAATATTTGCAATTTACTCTCTTGTCCTTCCAATAACCAAATACGTGGGTACCATAGCAGCAAATAATCACTCTCTTTGTCCTGACTGATATTTACCATCATAATTGTATGCTACCCTCTGCAAACAATTTTCAAACCATTGCTAGTGTATTCCTACAATACCTTACTGACCACCAAATAGGTGGCAAAACATTACCAATGCCTACTGCTTCCCCTGAACTCTGTTATCGCTCCATCCATAAAGCAATTTAACAGCCGTGGGGACAAAACATAACCCTTGTCTGAGTCTTATATTGACCACGAACGACTCACTCTTCTATAGATAGTTTTCCTATGACGTCACAGCAGACTAGCACCTGAGAAGCCGCCGCCAGGTTAAGCATTGTAAACACGAAAAACGGCAACCAAGGGCATTTCATAACCAGATGATTGATTACATTGAGTCTCTAGAGCCTGGAGTGCGTGAATGATATATACAAATAAACTGAAACTTGTATATAACAAACGGATATTTGCCTTTGTTTCACTTTGAGATGCGATTTCATAAATATCCCTCTACATATTTTAGTGGTGAATGCGATTTTGGACATACGAAATATTGTAGTTCATGTAAATGTCGATATTGAATAAATCGAAGAGGCGAAATGTTGCACAAACAAATAGTTTTTTTGTGAGCGACACGGTGATACTTTTAAAGTAGCGATTGATTTCATGGGGTTTTTGCAAGTTTTTTTTAAACGTTCATTTCTTACCCTTGTATGCATTTGGGACCTCGTTATCAATTGTTTTAAAGTCGATTTCCTTTTGAAAGTTGTCCACTGGCGCGAGTCCGCCTTTCAGTTCATGTATTTTGTTAAATTTACATAGTTTAATCTCAAGCCAGATCATCATAGTCCCACCTCATCCAGAGACAGAACCTACCCAGTCGAGGAGAAATTTCCGACAACACTGGCCATTCTTTGCACTTTTGATATCTTATAGCAATTTTTAATAGATATGTAATTCACTGTCCACTTCTTCAAGTTTTAAAGAGAACGCAGTGACTGTTAACAAATTACTTTGTGAAATACAGTATCTATGCCCTAGGGTTCTTTAGTTATTCACCATTATCATTTAATTACTGTAACAATTAATAACACTCATCACTAATGCAGTGATCTGAGAAGCTTTTCGTGTCTTGACGGCTGAAAATTAGCCCTGTTTATCCTGATCCACAGGGCTCTCCTCCTTTCAATAATCTTTTGAATTTCATCTTCATTTCTCACAACAGCGAAATATCGTTCCTATCATGATTGCGTGCGTCGCTTTTGCTCAACAAAGCTGACCTACAACATGGTCGACTTCAGTGTTTACATCCGTGACTCATTCTGGATCGAAAACTATCTATACTGTGCGTTTCCCAGCATATGATGTGGTCTCAACGTAAGACAAATTACCCTTCATACCAGACATTTTTCAAAACCCTCCACGTCACAGATATTTTCTATACCAATGGTTATTATATTAAGCTTCTTTTTGCTCTCAAACGTTTCATTCAAAAGTTTCGTGAAAAAACGTCCGAGTTACACGTCCTCTTCGTATCTAAGCCACAACGTTTTTCACTATCATTCAATCAGAGTAAAATGGTTAAAAATTTCGGACGCATCTAAAAGAAATAAAAGGACCCGGGCGCTCATCTTACATACAATGGAAAGAGCAAACAAAAACGGAATTCTTCCGGAATTCACTCCGTTTCAATCCCCAGTTTGTTTAGGCATGAAAAGATCCAAAAGACCTACGCAGAATTTAATTCGTACTACATGAATAATGCAATATGGCCTTGCAAATCCCCAAATCCCACTGAAGGTGCATATTAATTAAAATTTGGTTAAATAGGCGATATATCTGTTTTGATACCTTTCGTTGACACGCTAAGTTTCCACATATACATAAAGCTGTTCTGTCTATTACAGCCGATAAACATCTAAAGTCATATGGCACCAGTCACTGTGATAGGGTAAAAGAATAGAGCATTTTGTTAATGAGAATTATATATATCTCGCCTATTCGGTAAAACTACAACACAAATGGCATCATGGAAGTAGGTCAATTAATATATTGACGTTGTTTTATCTGTCACTATGCGATGGTAACTTTCCTATCTAATGCGTAACCGAACACTTAACAGTAATTGAACAGCAATAAGATACCACGTTAACAATGCAATAAAAACCTCATAGATGAAAAAATCAATGGTACAGCATTGAACGAAAGACCTGAAAGATTTCTGTGGAACTGTAGCTTTTCATCTTCGATGACAATTCCAGTAATTTAGAATTGAACATATTTCCGAGACAGAAAGCATCTCTAACTTATTTTAATTTTAGAAGAATAAAAAAAGCTCAACACCTTCCTCCTAATGTTAAAGGAATATAAACATTGAAAAACAGATAAGCCCTTAAATATTCATTACATGTAAAACAAATATTCACGCTTGGTGTTTCGGCCCCATTACTGAAATATACGTTTATATACAAAATCAACATTATTGTTGTAACAATAAAGTAAATAAAGTGCGCAAAGTCATTTACGTTCCACTTTCTCTATAATATTTTCCGTGGGACAATCACCTACTATACAAAATGTAGCACGCGTATTTGTCGTGTGCTGACATCCATCCATCCATCCATCTCTCTCTCTCTCTCTCTCTCTCTCTCTCTCTCTCTCTCTCTCTCTCTCTCTCTCTCTCTCTCTCTCCGAAATGTGGTAGAATGCAACCGCACCAGTTATTGTGACAGAAAATTAAAACTATTTTGCTATTTCATAATACGTACATTAATGAATCTGGTGGGAGGTGTCCACAAATAGACACAGCGGTTCAACACTGATGGAAAGATAGTCATGTTTTGATGTGCATACGCGATAATTCGCTATCAAGGAGATAATGAAGTATCAGTTGCTTTAGTGGGTTGACATGTATTATTTGGAATATTTGCTGAGCGATATGAAATCTAGCGGCATTAAAACTACGGCTGCTTTGGGAAAGAATAACAATAATAACAGTTACATGACAACGTCCTTTGCACATAATTTCATTTGCATACCGAGTTAGATACTGCATTCACGTTTACTATTAATCTTTCTATTGTCATCATTGTTTTAACAGACTAGCTATACAACGATTTGCACTGATAAGGACAACTAGACATTTCCATGGCAAAACGGCTAACAATGGTATATTGTTGCTGTTGTGGATCAAGCCAGCCTTGTGTTGGCACAGTTTCTCGTTCTTAGTTGGTGTAGTGAGGTGTTAAATGGTATGATTGGCTTGAATTGGAGCTCTATACTCCGTTAACCTAAACGAGACCACCTCTTGCTATTTGTTGTTTTAAGTTAAGTTGGCCTTTATACCGGCACGGGCTTTCTATCATGGAGCACTTCGGTGGTTCTCTTGCTCCAAGGAAGGACCAAGAAAGTCACTGGATAAAACGGTAACCTAAATGGGTCGATCAGTGGACTTGGTGATTTTGTACCTGGATAGTCATTATAAAAATAACTTATTTAACGTGAGTTCCTATACATCAATAAAATATATATAATTTCTAGCTGAAGGAAGTTATCATACTTAAGGAAAAATGGCACATTATTGGATATGAAAAGACAAACGTGAAGAGTAGGGGGCAGCCTTCATATGGTTATACGTTACAGTATCTCTGAAACTGGGCAATGTTGTTTTTTCACCACGCCATTTGCCTTGCTCTTCTCATAACGTACCAAAAGGTCAAAGTCAGCCCCATTCTCTCGGATGACGGGAACATGTCTTGCACAGCTACATGCGTACTATGCTGCAGGACGACTGAGCAAGTAGCAAGGAGGGATCGAACTCTGGCCATCATGGAGGGGCCACGGTAATCCCCAATACACGGTATCGGTTTTGGTAAAAACATCCATACGTTTTGCAACTTTGTACACAATATTCACAGTGAGTTTTTCCACAATACAAAGGCAATAAGAGAGAGAGAGAGAGAGAGAGAGAGAGAGAGAGAGAGAGAGAGAGAGAGAGAGAGAGAGAGAGAGAGCTGCAAAAATGGCAAGTAAATAAAATGAACTTTAGCTCAATAATCTTGAATCTTTTTTTCTTTACGTTCAACAAGAAAGAAAACAAGCAAAGGTAGTACTTGCTATAAACAACAAACACCGTTAATTAAGAGGATTTTCCATCCGCCTTTTCACTTGATCCCAAGATATACTCATTAACAGCTGCTACACCTGTGCTTCAAGGTAGCTGGTAATGAGTAATTATCCAGATCAATGTGAGATGGTCGTTAACGGTCTGAAATAAGAGCTGTACGTCATTAAGGGGATCGGTGTTGAATACGGTAAAATAATCTTTCTAATTCTAAGAAAAATATTGGCAAGTTCTCGGTACCTACGAGAGCTATTTTCTGATCTAAAATTACACCTGAAAGCCATGACTTGGCATTGTTCAGAAATTATAAAAAACTAATTCAACTTCTAAACTTATGTGCTCAGTAGTTAAGGATGGAGTGAAAAAAATAAACCTTAGCACTTAGAGTTAGAAGCGGGAGTCTTAGTACATTTAAAATTATTTCGTTGCCTAATCAGTAGAGCCACCTGGTGGCTGTTATTTAATGTTTTTTTCTAAATGGCCGCTCAATCCTACAATGTCAACGCTCATATTTTTTCAAGTATACATAACAGCAATGTTGCTAGGTGAAAACAACTTCCGTTACAACACATTCAATCATATATATGAATAAGAGCACACACAAATATAAATATATATATATATATATATATATATATATATATTATATATATATATATATATATATATATATATATATATATATATATATATATATATATATATATATATATATATATATATATATATATATACACACATATACAGACATTATCAAGTTTCAAGAAATACAGTCCATGTATCTATTCTTTCCACAAATATTCTTCAAAAGGCACTTTGATCATGCTAGATATGTATACCGCTAAACAGTACTGCATGATCCTTATACATGATTTTTATACAAAAGAGTGCAGAAATTCTAAGGTTATCTGTTTGGGACAAAAGCTCAGGTGAAATCTATGGATTTTAAGACCAAAATCTTAATTCTAAGATGTGTAGTTCAAGCGTATTAAGTCAAAATGAAATGGGCGGTCATCATGAAAACCCTCAGTATAATTCACTAGGGGCCACTGGTCATCTGAGCCTACATTGAAAAATAATTAGTTTATGATCTGGGACTATGTGCCATTCTTGAACCTTCAAGACTAAAGAGTAAATTTTGCTTATCTGCCCCATTAAACTAGCCAAAAATTACTATCATGGATTTTCTGGTACCATAAATGTGAAAGTCAGATATACGCATATCTATGCAATGTATTTCATCCCGATAAATTCTTAGTATACCACAGGGCAAAAAATGGAAGAATTTAAATGTTTTGTTATCTGTTGCTTTAAGGGCTTAGTGCAAGTAACCCATTTACAAATAATCTATATGGGAGAACATTACCATGGAAAGTTTGCCGCTTTTAACTAAGTGCTCTAGATGTTCCCTTATCAAATAGGCACCACATTTGACTTTATTAAAACTCAACATACTCCACATCCCAGATTGATGCAGACATTTTCTATTATAAGAATATGATTTTACCTTAGGCACAGTGATTTATTAAATTGTAGTATCCTCATAATGTCTTAATGGTAACACGAGCCGTAGCTAACACACTTACAGTCTAGCCGTCTCTAGCTTTATATATCGTTTTCATCACCACCAAACCTCATTTCATTCGACTGAATGTATTCCCGAAATAATATGAATATTCTTCAGGTAAATTCTTTAATATTCTGGTAACCATTTTCATTGTCATTGAAAAAGCCCGTTCCCACTTCTGCTTCTGAAATGATATAGGCATTCTTTATAAATATGAGCGAAACCCAGTCTTTACATACATTTAAAAAATTTCCTTCATTAAAAAATTAATAATCTCTTGTGGAAAACGTTACAGAGCATACAGTCATATACTTGAACAAAAAGCCATTTATTATTCTTTGGTTTTCAACTGCTATTATCCCAGGAATTCATTCAGTCACCTCATTACACATGGTAAATTACCAATTATCACAAAGTATACTATAATTAGGGAAATAAATTTAAATTCCGAATACCGTTACAACATCCTTCCGGTAACTGCCGGGGAAAGGCTAATCCCTAAACTCTTAAATAAACCTAATGACGTATTGAATTCACTTAATAAGAAGACCCTTAGGTTTAACCTGCATAGAACATTTACCACTTTAATGAATAATAATTTATTCTAAAATTCCCAACAATTTTAGAATAAATTATTATTCATTAAACTGGTAAATGTTCTATGCAGGTTAAACCTAAGGGCCTTCTTATTAAGTGAATTCAATACTTCATTAGGTTTATTTAAGAGTTTAGGGATTAGCCTTGGCGGCAGTTACCGGAAGGATGTTGTATTAACGGTATTCGGAATTCAAATTTATTTCCCTAATTATAGTCAAAACTGCAAGTTTGCTGTTATTCCTGTGTTCGCATGTTCTGCTGATCCAATTATGTTTCTAAGTCATGCCACTTCTTTTCCAGGACAATGGTCACGGAGAAACATGACTTAATATGCCTTCAATGCCAGCAGTTGTACACGAAGAAAGAAAGATGTCCACGAAGGCTTCTCTGCGGACACACGCTGTGTACATCATGTCTGGCACATCTGATTGCAACACAGAGCTGCAAATGTCCTACATGCTCCAGACCATTCTTGGCTAGAACAGAGACACAGTTACCTACAGACTTCACAATTTATAAGAGACTTTCATTTTCGAATAATGAAAATGTTACAGCTCAATTAGCACCTATTCGAGGCATTAGGAATGCAGAACAATTGGATTCCATGTCACCTAAGGATCAGGAAACCAATGATATTCCCCCCCATGTAAACCAGAAAAAGGTATCAGGTTACTCAAAGGCAGAATCTGATCAGTCAGATTCAAAATCCTATTCTAATCTGCTTTCTCCTAAACCTTTTAAGCATCAGTTACCTCTCATTGGTAATACGCCAAGCACGGATCGAAGCTTTAAAAATACTGAAGGCTTTGCAGCTAAGGATGTAGTTGATGTGCCAAGACAAGTAATACCTGCAAATGTAATAACACAACAAGACATTCAATCAATACCACCACCATCACCTGTCATGAGACCACTAACTCCAAGTGTATCTCCAAGATCATTTACATCTACACTTAATTCACATGAAGCACAACAGTTGCCAAAAACTAAATTAAGTCATTACCATCCAGCTAAAGTGAGCACACTTCCCACATTACATGAAATTCCAGAAACTTCTACTATGACCTCCACCCCAATACCCAAATTCAGATCCATCGAGCAAATAAGAAAGGATCTACAAGACAACAAGCACAGGTTCCCACAGAATATTCCAAAGCCAATGAAAAGGTCATCAATTACATCTGAATCTCTCGTAGAGCCTAAAAATGCAAGGGCCAAGCCATCAATGAAAACATACGCAAGGGGTATGTTGCTGTCTGAACATTCCTCTGAGAATGAGTCAAAAGGTATTTCTTCACATCAAAATACTTATGGTACTGATGACCCAGACCATGCAAAACTACCGGATGCAACAAAAAGCAAGGCTCATAAAGATAAAGTTCAGCAGGCTCAAGATTCCACTTTATTAAAATTTAAATCTAACAGTAATCTAACACATGTGGTATCTAATTCTGATAACACAGTAAATAAGATAAAGCCTGGAATACCTACTGATCAAGAACATACGAATATTTCAACAATTCCAGACCATATAAATGGAAAATATGAAAGACCCATTGAATCTAAAAGTGCATCACCATCATTAACCAGTGGGGCTGGCTCTTTAGCTGGAGGAGAGGGTAAATACTCAGCGTCCTTGAAGCCAATGTCAACTAGTTCACCATTATACACGATATCCTCAGTAACACGTCATGAATCCTTACAAAAGACACTCGGAGAACAAATGACAAAGAAAGGATTGCTTAAGAGACAGGCACCCATTCCCGGTGTAAATGGTATGGGTACTCCACATTCTACCCCACCATCAATTAAAGATAAAGAAAAACCATCAAGCACACCAAAAGAAGCAAATATGTATTACTACTTACAAGTGAAATCAAAACGAAAAGCACCTAGTCCTTACCAAGATGCAAGTGGGCGGCAAACATATCCACCATTAGCCAACAAATCACAAAACTCAGTTCCAAAGTTGCAGTCACCCGTTATCTCAGCAGGTATTAACAAATCAAACACCAAGCGAAGAGCACCAGTCCCTGATCCATTACGAATTGGAGAACAGAAAGTGTCAATCGCTATGCAGACATCTCTTCAAAGTGAAGTACCAAAATTTCTGAATCATTTGTCAACCTTGAGTAACATCCAGCATCCTGATGTAAAGAAAGCTCAAATACAATATGAACGGCGACCCCCTACACCTCCCTCTCCTTCAGATATGCCAGCTTCTTCTTCTGAAGACCATAGTGAAAGAAAAATGAATGACATCAGCTCAACCACAGCAATAAACTCTAATATTGTTGAAAATCAGGATAAAACGTCAACTCAACCTGTAAGTGATACTCATGTTGAATTTAAGAAAGGTAATGGTGAAGAAAACAATCTGACATGTAAATCTGAAGAAAAACAGAATAGTGTGGCAAGAATAGAAGGGAATTATCCAAAAGAGGGTCACAAAAACCTATACCCTTCAATTCTGACCAAGGAATGCTCAAAGTCCCCAACACATTTCACTGCAAACTCTCCTGTAAAGGGAGAGAAAAATTCAGTTGACCATATGGAGTCTTCTCGCGCTTTGTATTTAAGCAAAATCCATTCGGGAGAGTTACAAATTGGAAGCGTATCAAGTAGAGAGGACAGACCTTCTGAAGATCTGCAGAGGGAAGAACCCAATGTAAAGGAACACGAACACTTGATGAAAAAGCATCCCAAGAAAGAAAATGCGGAGCAGAATGATTGCCCTAAAGGGGTTATCAAGTCCACAGTTTCGGTAACTGAAGGACACGTGTCTAACAGAGATACCAGAGCAAGTAGGATACACAATAGATCTTTAGCAATGCCACAGAGTGAAGCGAAAATATGCGTGAAACCTCCAAATTCAGATACACAGTCATCCAAAGATTCAGATTCTAATATGGCAGCAGACACAAAAGCAAATGAAAATTCTTCACAATTACAGAAATCAAGAACTAAAGGAAGATACAAGTCGCCATATTTATTAGAGAGAACTTCATTCAGGAACCAAGAGACTCTAATGACGATGCCATTAAGCAAATCTAATGACTCATATCCCAACGAAAAAAAATCTACCACAGACGAAGATGACAATGAAATAGCCCAGGGGAGTAGGCGAGATTACTTGAACGAACCTACATTGCAAAAGGTTACAGGGAATCCAAATCCAAAAACTTTAGATGCAGATAACAAAGCGCACAAGGAGAAAAGTGAAAGGAGCAAAATAAAAATTTCAGACAAAAACTCAAATTCAAATATTCCTTCCGAAGGAAGTCCAGCAAAGGGGAATGAATATTCCCAATATGTAACAAGGAAACAAGCGAATATCTGCATAGCAAAAGTTCTTCGGCATGAACATTCAGTTCTTTCATCAGATGAAAGTGTACCAGATATCGCGACTGAACAAGAATCCTTTAGTAAACTTAAGCATAATACCTCAGATAAAAAAGCAACACTAGGAAAACCACAGGACAACAACCCAACAGCTAAGTATTCTTATGGAAATGAGTCCTGTGTTCCCCTCATCAAATATAAACAAATTCTAGTTAAGAGCAAAAATAAAGACAATGAGGAGGTCTCCAGTTCGGAATGTATAACTAAATATGGATATCATAAAGAGTCGTGTATTCCGCTTATCAGATATGACCCAATAAAGAAGGATAACAGTTCCAAGTCTAAAAACCAACAACGTGAAAACAGAGAGAAGCTGCCAAGCAAAAATTCTGATAAAAGGGAAAGAACTAATGCTCTGAACCCGATATCATCCCAGCACAAGGGAAGGTTAACTTCACATTACAAAGAACAAAATCCTTCCATTTCAGAAAACTCAGAAGAATTTTCCACGGACGTTACTAAATCCGTTAGTGAAACAGAATCTGGTGATTTAAGTGGAAGTGAAAAAGCTTGTATACAAGAATATGAACGAAAACGAGAAATGGCACAAGGAAAATCAAAATCTTATCCAAAAGTTAATACAGAAACGCATACTTCAAAAATAATGAAGTCGTTCAACTACGGGAATGACATAAAGGGCTTCAAAAGCCATAGGGCGGAGGCTCAAGTAGGGAAACCCAAGACAAAATGTAAACATACCAGTGATGATCGTGATGTAAGTGACAATGGTAGGAAACATCGAAGAGCTAAGACAGATACTGTCTTTAGGAAATCTCGTATGACTGCTCAAGAGATGGGTTGTAGCACATTATCAGAATATGAAGGAATTTCTCAAAGTGACTCAGAAGTATCTCCTAAGATTTTCAGACATAAAACAAGTAGGATCAGCCGGTCAAAATCAAGTGATGAATTATTGGCGAGTCGTAAAGACTACAAAACTGAAAAAAGTGCCACAAGAAAGTTGAGAGGCAAGTCTTCAGTCCCAAGAGAGAGAAAGGACAGTGGTGGTAGCAAGAGTTCATATTACTATGAGAAAAAACACAAGAAAATGTCCCCAGCATCCAAGTCAGCTGAATGCAGTGAATCAGAATCAAGCGATATTGATGCAAAGCTACAAAGGGCTCGCCAAAGAGTACGAGACGCTATGAATGACGAAATTGTTACAAAAAGAAGTCATTTACCAGTCAAAGGTAAAACTATGGAGAAAAGTAAAAATAATAGAATGAAATATAACAAATACTCCAGCGAAGACTCCACAGCAAGAAGCAGCAGAAAACTTAAGAGGTGTGTAAGTGACAAAGAAAGACTTAGGAGGCAAAATCAAAGAATGGTTGATTTACCATTAACTGCTTTCGAATATGATGAAAGATTACCTATGAGATTCTATGCCCGAAAAAAAGAATCTGAATATACTGATCAAAGACTTTCTAGTGACAGAAGGGCAAACAAACACTCAGAAAAAAGGAAAGGAAAAGACCAAAAATCCAGATATTTACTTTCAGACGATGACAGTCATAGTACAAGTACCAGCCCTTTGAGGCTAACTACTTTAACTATAAATGATGATTCAGATCACATCATGCCTAAATCTAAAATAGATACAAGCCCAGAGAGTCACCCCAAATTATCAGGTTATAGAACTCTTCATGATGACAAATCTGAAACAAGTGAAGACTTTCCTGAAGACATTTATGAAGCTTTTCCATCACACACCGAAGAAAGGAAAACAAGAAATATGTCATCATCGACACTCAGCTCTAGAACAAGTCGATGGGACGAAAGCGATCAGGACCAAACAAATGGTTTTCTTTTGAGAAGACCTTTAACGCTAACGGATTCACAGTTTACACCAAGCTTCAACTACAGACCATCATCTCAGCTCCTTTCAGCAAACCGCACTTTGATTAATACAGAGCATGAAAACCCTGAAAATGAAATAGTCACGGAAAAGTACAAATCTAAGCCTCAACCTCCACAGTCAAAGGAAGTTGTCAAAGCAGGCATCGGACAATGCAAAACACATGGTTTTTTACTCGATCTCTATTGCAAGACGTGTGAAGTGTGGATTTGCAATGAATGTCTTGACCTTGTTCATCGACCCCCGCCAATGGGAAGCTGCGTTGCAGAATCAGCAGATCAAGCAGTGGACAACATGAAGATCTGCCATGCCGGGCTCTTTGACACAAAATTGGCCACGCTGGACCACTTCAAGAGCGATCTCACGAGACTGCTGGAGAGCTGTGACAATGGCATCAAGGAGCACGAGACGAGCATCGCTCAGCTATCATCCCGAGTGCTGAGCGAAGAAATGATCATTCATGGGATTAAAAACATGCGATCCTTGGTGATGCAGAAGTGGAAACAAATAGACACGTGGGAAGATGTGCTGGAAGCAAACGCTCGTCGAATTGACCAGTCATCATCAGCTAGGGAGATGGAGGAAGCCGTTCAGAAGAACCACAGTGCCATTGTATTAAACGTTATGTCAGGGGCTGCATCTAATGATGTTTCCAAGACAGCAATAAATCCCTCTCATATTTGGTAAAAAAATAAAAATAACAACTCCTCATATATGGTTAAAAAAGAAACATTCAGTAACTTTGGAAACTACCATTTCTCAGTGGGTTTAATTTCTGTAACAAGGTATCTGATTTTGGTATAAATTAGCATACAATATATTTTCCTTATGTTATAAAATATATAAAATACCAAAGCCTCATAACCAGATTTAAAGCACAAATGAGCTGTAAATTGATAGATTAAAATTAAATAAATCGTTATGACGACAATTTGATAATCAGCTTTGAAAGTAATTTTAATGAAAATATCAAATTTGGCAGAGCTGAAACCTATAATATATTCAACTTACACAAAAGCACTCACATAAACACACACACAAAATATATATATATATATATTATAATATAGTATATATAGAATATATATATATAATTTCTCTAACACTGTCAAGTATAAAAGTGGAATAGAGTAGAAAATTAAATAACTGGTGTTGATATGATACACGAATACATTAGCGAGAAAAACATAGGATTTAGTAATCGGAATATACGAAAACAATGTAACGAATATTATTATATTTTTGCGTTAGACATTTCACTTGATTTCAAGTATGTATTATCACAGTGACATAGGCAATAAATATTTATCAGTGGATATTGTTTACAGTTAATTTCATAGAGCAAAATTGTTCATGAATTGTTGGAGTTAGTTTTGGACCTAATAAATGGATATTAAGGTAAAATGCTATATTGTTGATATGTGATTATCTCTAACAATATTCTGTATATATTAATCTATTATAATTTACTGTAAAATTATATGTCATATGTTTCTTAAATCAATCCTTTTTTTCAGGTCCACGAAGTAAACCGACAAGAATTATGTGCACTAAATGTTATCATATTCATAAATCATGATGGAGAGAGAGAGAGAGAGAGAGAGAGAGAGAGAGAGAGAGAGAGCCCTTTGTTTTTGGAAGGTTTTAATTGTGCTTCAACATAAAGAAGCAGCACAGCCTGGTATGTAAGGTTACTAAAGAACGCTGAAAAGTGAGCCCTGTGAGATAATCATTATCAACAGCCTCTTGGATACTGAAAGATTCTGATGAGGTTTAGTACTTATAAGTATTAAGTCAAGAAGAGACAAATTTTTACCGTCTACAATGCAATAATAAAAGTCTATGCTGTAAATAATGATAGAAAAAAGCTTTGTTAAAGAAATGGTTATCAAAAAATATTGTTCATTATTCATGCTGCAAACATCTGCATTACCATAAAAAACAACACTAATTCAAGCATTTTTAGCTAAAAATTATGAAAATAGTTTTAGGCGAAATATGAAATGAAAAAGTCGAAGAAACTTATCTCATAAATAAAACGTTTGTGGTACCCGAAGCTATGAACTAGAAAACAATATGGAGAACAAAGATAGATGGCATAAAAAAGACGTGTTACAAAAGCTGATAAGAGTACAGCCATATTAAAATTAAGAATGCTTGACATGAGAATTGAAATCAGGCTAAGCGCCCTTAGCAGGGTAGAAAAATTAGTATATCTTAAACAAAGGTGCACTGAAATGTTTAGAAACGAGATAGTAAGATGTCAAGAGAGAGAAGCAATTAAAAAACGTAGAATGCTGATAAAGTAGAACTACTGCCACTGAAAGTCGATAAGACATTAAAATGAAATAAAGACATTAAAATGAAATAAAGTAACATTTTGAATACTCAAGCTGCATGATAAAAGAATATTTGGAATCACCTAAACGCAATATGTCTTGTAAATAATTCGTACAAAATGAAATAAACGCAAAAACGCTTTTTCAGTTTGATTCTGATTTACGCTATCAAGCATAAAATATAAATAACACTTAAAAAAAAAGGTAAAATCGTGGACAGAGAATGAAGAGAAAACAAGCAAAGGAGTATCATTCTTTTTCCAACATAAAAACGGTGACGCCCTTAACAAAGGCCATGTCCAATTTACTTTCCGGGTCAAAAAGCATACAGCCTACTCACGAAAGGGGAAAAATGCCTTTAACCAAATCACTTCAGCTTTCCCTGCTTTAAAAATAATACACACACACACACACACATATATATATATATATATGTGTATATATATATATATATTATATCTATATATATATATATATATATATATGTATACATACATATATATATATATATTATATATATAATATATATATATATATATGTATACATACATATAATATAACATATATATATATATATATATATATATATTTATATATATATGATATGTGTATATATATATATATATATCCGTATAAATATATATAGTATATATATATATATATCTATAATATATATCTAATAGTATATATATATATATATATATGTATACTATATATATCTATATATATATATAGATATATATATATATATATATGCTATAACATGTATCCACGGTGTAACACGAGTTTATGCAAATGCTTTGGGAAATGAAAGAAAAAGTAATTCTGAGCAGAAAACTTTCTATAAACATATAAATCTAAGGCATAGTTTGTCGGAGAGGTGAATTTTTAAATAACCGCTTGATGCTGCTCTTGGGCAAACGAGGCGGTGTCGGAGTAGTCAGGAATATGGGGGAATGGTTGATGAAGCTTTTTAGGCTAACTGGATTGCTAGTCTTATAATTATGACTCTTTTTCTTGGTTATTGACAAATGTAACATTACAGTCCCTTCAACTTGTAAATGACCTGCGAAAAGACTTCATGTAATCAAATTTCAATGATGAACTTAAAGAATCTCAAGAACGTAGTGTAAATGATGCTTGGCAACATTTATTTGCGATCGTTTGAATTCTCGGGCACTTCTTTCCCGCCGTCTCCTCACGGAATTGTTGAATCCGGAGACAGGACTAGGCTGAATGAGTGATGGTGACTGTAGTCATGATGACAAGGGAATGCAGGTAGGGAGGATACTGCACTTTGAGTAATGACAGCATTTTTACCTCTTTCGATTACTGTATGAACAGTCTACCTTTGACAAGAACGAAAGAAGAAAGGGATTTTTTAAAAAAATGTTCCCATTCTTTTTCATCTGACAGAGACGAAAACGTTTTCATGGGTGCATGATGAATGCTTTTGATGGAGAAGAAGAGATTTTTTATCAAAAGTTTTAAATTTTTTATTGTTGTGTAATGAATAGGTCTATCTTTGATGGAAGGAAAGATTCCATCATAGCCTTGCTTTATTTCTTTTCTTTATCGGGGTCCTGTGAATACCATTGATGGGCAGGTAGAAGATTTCAGTGATGCATTTATTTTTTCCTTTTTGTTCATTATCTACAAAATACATTTGATTTAGGGGAATTCTATTCATCGGCCTTATCGCCAATTCCCCCCACCCGCTTTTTTTAATGACAAGTGGAGTTCATAACCGTGTAATCTAGGACCTGAACTGTTGCAAAACCCATAAATAAACATCATATCTGGATATTCACCATTAATAGCACTGTAAAGCATTGTCTCCAGTTTTTTATTCTCAAAAGAATCAGCACTTTGACAAATAACTGATTTCATTAACGGTTACTTTAAAGATTCATCTCACCCACAAACGAAGTTTAAAATGCATGTGTTTATACAACATAATGTGCTCAGAATGACGTTTTCTTTCATTTCCCAGTATATACACTTGAAAACGTACATTGAAATCTGTTGATTACCGAAATTACGCCACATTAGTATGTGTATATATATATATATATATATATATATATATATATATATATATATATATATATAGGCGTGTGCGCGCTTGCACGTTTACTGACACGAAGCTGAAAATTTATTAGGCTCCTACATCAAATGCCAAGCACGATCAATAACGCCAGGATATACATCAATAACAGATGAAAACATGTATTTTGGTAATTGTTACAACAATACTGACTATAGACAAATAAATTATTTACTCCAAAAATTATGTTCACGGTATTAAGCTGGAACATGACTCTGCCTCCCAATTACGCGGCGCCTATAATGAGAGTCCACTAATTAGTGAGGAAAATCCCTTTAGTTTTAGGTGATGAAATGTCTCATCTGCTCTTCTTAATTTGGAAGATTTCAAGATGCTCAAGATGCTCCTCTAACGCACCGAGGCCTGATGCTTTGCTTTTCTGACTTCCATGGTTGATTACGGATGCTTTTCTTTATTTGTTTGGGGATTTACCAAATATTATTTATCATCTTTTCTCTGATTTACATTCTACTCTGTGGAAGTTTACTTTTACAAACAAATGCCTTGATCCATTTGAAGACTTACTCATTCGGAGCAACCCTAATGAGAATGAAATCATTATAAGAAATGAGCGGGAAGTGGCTGCTGGTCTATTATGTGTCTCCAATAGAATTCCCCCCAACCCCTTTTTCTCACAAAGGACTCAGACTCACTTTCTTTGCAAGAGACCAATAATTTTGATCGAAAAGAACTACAGCGCAAGTTTTTCTGATAAACAACTTTTTTTTATATAGACATTGGTGATTGCATTGTTCAAGAAGTAACCGAGTCATCCTTCACCGAAAGATATGTCAGCGTGTCCTTTCGAAGACCTGGGTCAGATAATTGCACCAATATCTTTTGACAGACCTGGTTCATGTCCTTGTGCCGGTATCCTCTACCTGGACCTAGTTCCTGATAGCTGCGCTGGTAGTACTCTTTGTGAAGACTTTTATGCACTCTTCAACACCATCCTTATCAACGCACCATTTCCCCAGCTATTTTCTATTATTATACTCATTATAAATATAAATAAAATTCGCCCTTTCTCATTTAACACTATCAGCTGTAATCAAGGCACATCTGAAGGTGTCACGGTGACTCTTGTTAAATTCTTTTCACCGGAATCATGATTCTCTTTGACGAGAGTTCAAAAGTTGGCACTGTCAAAAGTTTATTTTTGTAACATGAACATTCACTGAGCGGGGATAATTAGAACAATTACCATGATAATCAACCTCATAATCACTAATCAATCTCGTTAACGAATATCACAAATAACTGATGTCATTAAGATAAATTTTTATCTGCTAAAACGAGAACCTGGGAACAATGGTTGATCAAAATTTACGATATCCTATATTGGGAAACGTTACAGTGATGATAAAATAAAGCCCCTGACTGCTAACATTTCCAAGAAACTTCCTTTTGACGATCAAACGCAAAACTAATGTGACATTTTACTAAAGAACTTCACGACATTCCCAATATTCGGTGTTTTGGAAATTGATGTAATGTATTGCAGAAAAATAAAATAACATCTAAAGTACGAATTATTGATAGTCAGGCAAAGAAGGAAAGAATTACAGTTTAAAAGGTACAGTTAAAATTATGACTGCTGTAATCAATTCAAGATATAAAATGTGTAGGCAATAAGTAATGTACCTGTCAAAATTATGGAATATGTATAATGTAATATGTAACCAATTACGTTCACCATGACTGACTTCACCGTGAAAGAACATTTGAAGTTTGGGGCTTCATAAAGAAAGGGAGAAAATAAGAATAATCTCACTTCGCAAAAAAAGATTGTTAAAAAACATTTATACATAAAAATATAATAGAGGGCAAATGTTTACTTAAACCACACGGAGAGATATGAAAACACATTTAGGAATAAGAACAAAAATGATGCAAAGAAGAATGATCTGTACTACACTGAAGCCAAAGAATAAAATATTTAAAGATAGACGAGTCTCCCATTCTAACACACACACACATAAATATATATAATTATATATATATATATATTATATATATATATATAATATATATATATATATATTAAACATATATATATATATACCATATATATATATATATATATATTATATATATATAATATATATATAATATATATATATATATATTATATATATATATATATATATATATATATATATATATATATATATATATATATACATCACACAACACTCGTTGTCTATTTGGATGTACGCTTCAAACTCGCAAGAACTGTAAACCACACTGTGTCCAGGTTTGTTCCTATAAAGTACTCATAAATGCAATAAATTATCATAGATTAAGCAAAACTTACCCAGTGCCCCAGCAAAGAAGCAACAAACAAAAGTACTGCACCATTGCAGGATAAAGAGGAGAGTTATTACACAACCGCCGAATGGAAAGCGACTTCCGTTACCCTCCGGCAAAACTCCGTAACCTGTCAAGCTTTGAGGGAAGAGTCACGAGAGAAAAACGGACATATTGACGTTCAGGAGAGAGACGAAGAATAAGAACGTGGATTATGAATGTTTTTAACTTCGAAGACGGTAGGGTTTGGCATTTCATGGATAATACTATTTTTTTGGCCGTTATCGTCAAATAAAGAAACTCATAAATGTACGTCCCAGAAATAAAAAAAAAGGGAAAAGAAAACACCCATACACACATATAGGAAGCGAAAATGCACCAAAATCGTAGAGTGAAAAATTAAGAATACGAAAAAAAAAAACATTTACGAAAAGCCGAGAGGACTTGATATAGTAAAAAATGTAAAAAATTAATCAGTAAAATGTTTTAAAGTAAAACAATAAGATAAAGTATAAAGGAATGCTTGGATAAAGAAATAATGAATACCGGAAATGAGAAATGACAAAAGAGCATTCATTTCCATTTAACCAAAACAACAATCCTGCGGCGACTCACTGAGCGAATGTTCCTCGGCCTCGATGATCTCCCTGACGACGGCTCTCTCCTGAGGGTCTTCTGTCCGACCCTCGATGTCCCTGAGAATGAGCGGAACCTTCATGATATGTTGCACGGGGGCTACCAGCAGGTCCGTCAGTTGCAGTTTCTTGCATCGAGGGTCACGGTTGCACCACTGCGAAAAGAAAGGCTGGGCTTTAGATCACGCATTCTTTTTTTATCACTATAATTTGAGGGAGATATCTCCCCTCTTCGTTGAATAATCGTGAAAGGATACACTGGTCAATGCTAAATTCGTAGTAATTTGTTTTGGTAAAGCCTGCATAAACATAAATAGTGTTTCATACACCGTGATGAGCGAAACCTCTTAAATTGTAGCCCTGTTTTGGGTAGTTTACTATGTGTTCCTTTGTAATCCCTATCTGTCTTTTATACAAGCTTTTTTTGCAAACTTAATTTCATATCTTTATCAATCAGCTTAATAAAGGACAAGAAGTCGAAACTCCTTGTAGCGGTAATCAGTTGTTTCACTTTCCTTCGTGGCTTTTGCCTCTATATATATATATATATATATATATATATATATGTATATATATATATAATATAATATATATGCATATATATAGTATACCACACGCACACACACACACATATATATATATATTATATATATATATATATATATATATATATATATATATATATATATATATTAGTGGTGTGTGTATATATATATATATATATATATATATATATATATATATATATATATATATATATATATATATATATATATATATGTATATATATATATATATATATATATATATATATATATATATATATATATATATATTCTTCTTTTAAACAGGATACCTCTCGAGTATAAAAGGCCCATTAAAACACTCTTGTTTAACGCCAAGGCCTATATTTCGGTGGACCTACTACCACCCTTTTCGAGTAATAATCACTACTTGAAAAGGCAGGAAGTTGGTCCACCGAAATATAGTCGTTACCTCTAAACCAGAGTGTTTCAATGGGCCTTTTTATACTTGAGATCTATGTATAGTATATGTGTGTATATCTATATATAGTATATATATAATATATATATATAATATATATATATATATATATATATATTATATATATACGTATGTATATATGTCTGTATGCTATATTATATATTTATATTATATATATACGTATGTATGTATGTCGTATGTATATATATATATATATATATATATATATATGTATATATATATATATATATATATATATATAAATATTAGGGCTTGTGCCTTGTATGATAAGGCGCCCTATGAGGTAATGTTAGACTAGCGATAATCTTACGCTAAGTCGGTTGGTATTGCACTTCCATCTTCAATGGAGTGTCTGGGGGTTTGTAGATCACTTACGAAGTCGGTATTATCTTGTTGGTTATTACGACGATGTGTTAAACTCATGGTAAGGAGGCTCTTGTAGAAAACACGAAGTATAAAAATAGATATAATTTCTTCTGAAGTTTTACATGCTGAAGATCAGATATGATTTGTACAAGTCTTCTAATAACGATAGCTTGATCGCTTCTGCCAATGATGATGGCTAATCCTATTCCCTCTACATGATAAAGCGTTAGGTAAAGAGGTACAGGTCTTCTAATGACGATAGCTAACTCTGTTCTGCCTGTCTACCATCTCTGTTACAAGTTATGAAGGAACAGACAGTAGTTCGAAACATATGAACATACATACAAATGACATAGTTTCATACGAACACACAATCAAATGAGACACGCTACAGATCACGTAGGCCGTTTGAATCATAGGTCGGGGTAGTTGTCTCAAGCAGGAGCTGACTAATGTTTATAAACAATTGAATGACTACAGGTGACGGCATGTTATCTTAGCCTACATACTTATTGTATACGTCATCTTTAGCGTCTCTAGTCTGATCACATTCCTGCAAGCAATCTGGTTGACCTCTTTAGTTTTAGACTTTTATATATATGGACTAACATTCCATATTTTTATTATGTAAACACTTACATCAGCTCGGTCAGCTACCAAAACCAACCACTGAATATTACTCAACTTGACTTGCATTTGACTTATAGGAGTGTGATACAGACACTATGTGAATATATATATATATATTAGTAAATAAAAATTCATGGTGTACATGAATTGATTGTCAAGTAATAAAATATTTAAAACAATGATCTTGGTAAATAATAGTGATCACGTGATATATACTGATACAGTTTTTCACTTCATCTCATAAAGATACTTATGCTACAGAAAATACTAATGTACTCTGACAATTGCATAGAATGAAGATTAACATGATAAAAATCATATTTTAACTGATAAAAAATTTCATATATGAATTGATAAAATTATTAATGTTTATGCTGATTGATTCGTTGATTTTTATGCTACTGTGTTATCTATCTGATTCATTTAATTCATATACTAACTCGTAAATAACTGCAGATATTGGTAAGATAAAAGGTAACAGATTGATTAAGGTAGGCTCCCTGATTTGTTTATACATATGTATATTGGATTCATATAATTATGATTAATATATGTGCACTTTACATAGATTCCTATTGCGTACACGCAAAGATATATTTCGATTCCGTTATTTATGATCATTTATATATAGATGGCCTAGAAAAAATGCGTTACACGCGAAAAAATATATTTCGATTCTGTTATTTATGATCATTTATATATTTAGATTAGGATACATGAACCGAGGTTATACTACTTCACATTTAACTAGCTTTCGAACCACTTTTCGTCCATTACACAGTTCCAGACAACCACCTATAGCCCAATGAAACGGCCGATTTCACAGGGTTAAAACAAGGGAAAATTTGCCTGGGAGGGTCCAACGTTCTATTTTGCGCTCATACTTATTCTCTGAATCCTAAGCTACACGATTACGTTCGCGATGAATAAAAAAACATCCCCAGCACGAGTCCTTCGCCAGCAAAGTAAGAGTTGAATATCCTTCGGGTCGTAATTGTCGGAAGTATGTCCCTTTCGGTAGTCGATTTCCACAGCCGCCGGAGCGTTCCGCATTAAACGAGATTAACGACGAGATACGGTGTCGGTCGAAGAAGTCCATGAAATTCCTTTCACATTGTAGGCGGTTGTTACTTGACTGTAGTCATCCGCAGCGACGAACGATTTTTTGAAGTTGCGATGTGAAACTCTCGTACTGCAGGATACTGTAACCAGGTTCCATTAATCAGCCTGCAAGTGAAATTATACTTGTCACAAGGGCAAAGTAATTCAGACGAACATCCAAATACAGGGGAGGGGAGAGAGAGCCATTTAGACCAGACTTAACCCACATGAATTCGCTGATATTTTGGAATTCAAAAGAGTCCGCTGTACAAACTTTTTTATCCATGCATTAACAATGAGTGAACCTATCCAGGTCTATGATGACTGCAAAAATATCCATAATTATAACAAATAAACAGATATCAATACAAATCCCAAAGAAAATTCGATATTACTGGTAGTAAATTACTAGACAAAGAAGTGGAAAACGGAGCTATTTGTAAGATTGCCAGGCAACATAAGAGTCAAAGAGAAGATTAATCATGATTCTGTATTTCTCTATGCTAACTGAAATTAAGTTGTGATAAAATCTGATCCTATGTGCCCTAACAAAAGTTTCATATTCAATTTTCTCGTGCGCATCCTCTGAGGTTAACTTTTAAAACATTATTAATAGGTAGGAGATGCAACGAAAAACCCACTATGTAACTAATTTCTATATAAACTTTGGGTTTTTCAAGAAAAATGTAACATTTCCCATGAATGTGATTTACCTGGATTGTAATAAGCTAATGTTGCAAGTAAATAATCCATATCCATATCGTGATACTTCTAAATGTCTATGAGGTTCAGAAAAAATTAATTCATTTTGATGTTATAGAAATTCTATTTCCTTATTTTGTTTATTAATTTTAAAATGATTGCAAGTTGCATTGCGCACACCGATAGACACCTGTACCTAACGTCTGCCTTGCCCATGAGAAGTTCGGGCTAAGCATTCCTTTCTCCAGTCAATCTGCTTTTGCAAGCGCGAGATGAAGCCTGTGTAAGCAGATTATTGAGGTTAAAAGGAACAAATACTGATACGGCAATGATGACGTCGTCACTTGGCAGGAGATTGCTCTCAGCCAGCTAAGAGTTACGTTACTTGCTGTAACAAATACGACTTTAGGATAAATTTTTTGTTTTTTAATACTCGACCCACATGAGAAGAATGTCTGAAAAAAAACAGTACCAAAATTGAACAATATATTAGTTTCATGTTGGAAATCTGCATAATTGTAATTATGTTAAATTAAATATTCCTTATTCAAACTATATGAAAAGGTTTCCATACAAATTCTATATATATTATTAGCCCTGTATAAGATTCATATAGGATTATTTCATAGATAACATTTTCACTTCTAGACTTCCTGACTTTAAAATCTCTTTTATTTTATTTTATTTATTTATTTATTTATTTATTATTATTATTATTTATTTTTTTTTATTTCATTGACTACGAATATAAATCACCGGGACAGACAATATGTCAGTAGGTTTTGATATGTGTTTTGAACTTTAGCTTATTTGTCCACTACTAAAGCGTTAAGTTTGAGTTCAAATCTTTACGCATATATATTTGATATTTAATTAACCTACGTTTTGCTTATTGATTTTATCGTGATTCCTTTTTTATTATAATTTGTAACCCTTCCGACTTCTTACGGAGTGTATTATATTGACTCCACTTGTATCCATATTTATCTTATTTTTTTTTTTATATTTATTTATTTATATATTTTTTTATATATATTTGATAAATTAATGGTTGGCTTGAATATGTGGAAAAGTGTTCTAGCGGCGTACCGTATAAGGCTACTTGCGGCATCAATTCTATAGATACAAGATATAAATGATAAAGGTATTTAAAAACCGCGAGAACCGCTATAATCCAGTTCGGATCCAATATCACGAGTTGTAACTCGTAAGACATTGACACTTCCTATTTAATTATCCGTTATTCTACCAAACCGATTGACTCTGGGTGATAAAATATATTATTGGTTTTCTTAATGGAAAGGAATTCACACAACGTGTTAAGGAGATTATTATTGATTTACACCACCCGAGTCACAGATTATTATGTGTTGAATTCCATATTTACTGATTTAGCACTCATAAATATTCGTAACGCACTCAATTGCGGTGTTTGTTTTTAGTGCTATTAATTCTATATAACGTGTCAAGGAACTATTAACACTAAGAAGTTTGTTTATTCCCTCTGTCAGACTCGTAATTCTGTTTAATAATTCTACGTATATTCTTTCAAGGATTGATTTGACACAGGATAGGCCCTTAAACTGACAGGTGTCTTAGTGTATCCCTTGTTTTCATGACACGTGTTACAATTAGTTATGTGCTTTTTTTTATATCTGTAAGCACTTGGTAAGGGACCAGTAAAAACAGTGATTTGGCTTTCCTCTGTGACATAGGAGGGAACCCTGGATGACGGAATGCAAACCAGTTTATGACGATTGGTATGAGAGAGATTTATTACTACTACCTGGTCGTTAGTCCTCTGCTTGTGTTTCTTCGGGTTTTCCTCGTCACAGACCTACATATAACATTACATTTGATTACATTATTCGATACACATACTATAAATATACTTGTGCTTTAGGGTTTCTGCTCGAAGTGTTTTATTGTTTTTGCTTAGTCGCTGACCCTGTTTCCGTCCGAAGTGTTTATTGTTTGCTTATTGCTGCTGACTCGGTTTCCGTTCAAAGTGTTTATTGTTTTGGTTATGTCTGTTGACTCTTGCTTTGTTCAATTTGTAACAGTTCTGCGCTCCAACCCAGATATTCAATGGTCGCGATCTCTTGGGTTAAGAATTTTTCTTGTTAGATACTGTTTTAACAATAGTCACGGATGTTTCTATATCTTTTAGTCTAATTAATGGTTCTTTGCAGTATGGTGCGGGATTGCGGGATAATGCGTCAGCTATGATATTTGCTTTCCCAGGTAGATATCTTATCTTGGCTCCAAAGACCTGAATGATCATTTGTCACCGAGTTCCTTTTGGACTGTGATTAAAGCCTTTGAAAAAACTCGGTAAAGGACTCATGGTCAGTAAGGATTTTATCAGGATAGCCATAGATTATGAACTTAAAATATACTAGTGAGTTAAAAGATACCTAGCCCTTCCTTGCCTATTACTGTATATTACTTTCAGAGGGCTTTAGTTTACATGAATAAAAAGCTATAGGAAAGAACTGGTTATCATATTGCTGAAGTAGTATCCCTCTTACCCCTTGGTCTGAGGCGTCTGTTGCAATAAAAAAAAAAATTCCTTATTTAAATCAGGGATTTTTAAGTTAGGTAAGCTGCATTATTCCGCTTTTAAGATATCGAACGCCTGTTGATGCTTTTTAGACCATAATAAATCTACGCCCTTCTTCGTAAGATCTGTTAAAGGAGCTGTCCAATGATTGAAGAGTTACATATTTACATACGATTGTAATACCCACTACAGCGCCAAAGTGCTGTATCCCCCATTTACGTTAATAGGTACCTCGAAAGTTATGAATAGCCGACACCTTACCATGGACTACTTTAAGACCTTGACAAGACACATAAAACCTAGATAAACATGTTCGGTTTTAAAACTCACATTTAGATATTTTACTCTGAGATTATTTGTCTTTGTCTCTGTAGCACTAGCTCTACTTTATGTGAATGTACTTCTAAGGTATTAGAAAAGATTACAAGATCATCCATATATGCATGTAGGTTTTATCCCCTAAAAGTCTCCAAACAACTATATTGTAATTGGGGCGCAACGTAAGCCGGAGGCATACGTAAAAATTGATAATGTCCCCTGAGTGTGCTGAAAACGGTGTATGGAGGTACAATCACTTAGGTAATGGTATCAGGTAAAAGCCTTTAAGTAAGTCCAAGTTGGTGAAAAAAATTTATTCTAACCTAACAGAGATAAGATGTCGTCGGTACATCGCACTGGAAACTATCGGGAGTCGTTTCCTTGTTTAAGCGACAGAATCTATGTAGATACGCCAAGTCCGATCTTTTATGACATGACGTTTGAGGGAAAAATTATTATGGCTATTTGATTTACTAATGACTCCTATTACTAACATTTTTCAACTTCGTCATTTATCTCTATTTTGAAATTTCATTGGGGTTCTACACGAAGGTACGTATATAGCTTTATGTTTTGTCCTTAGACCGTATTTGTTTTCAATGACATCCGTTTTTTCTCCCAGAGATCACTCGCTAGTGGAGAAACTTCCTGGTATTCAGGTAGAAGATAAAAAAAAATTCTGCTGAATCACCTCTGCTTGAATGACTTTACGGATATTACTTTAGATAGATTATCAGAGAGATTCATCCACGACTGGTTTGGGCGTGATTAAAAATTAGCAACAATAAAAAATGCGATATTTATAACTTCCGTATCCACGATATGTATACTTTTAGGGCTTTGTTCGCGGAAATCGTTATATTTCAGAGTGTCGGGAAGGATTAAAATTCATTTCCCAGCAAAGTCTTTTTACACGCACTAAGACATTCGAGGGTGCATGCTTCTCGAGATTTGCGTGCAAACTACGACTGCGGTTGTGGAGAATTCTGTTGGGTCATTTGAACAATGTTACAATTTATGAGACAAAATGTATAGTTCCTTTAATATAAGTTATTATTTGATTAACTGTCTCATTTTTGTTCAAACGGATTTTAATATGTTTGAAGGTTTATAGGATTTTCATTTGATAAACACGCCTTATTTTGCAGGATGTAAGATAATATTTTGTATACCCCTAGATGAATCTTACAATTACACTAGATCAGATCAATGTTTTTTATAAAACTATAGAGGTATCTGTAAGCGCTCGCTTATCCGGACTTCTCATTAAGATATTCTAATTTTTACGGCGCGTACAGTTGGGCTTAATCCACCAGTATTTATTATAACTTAATGTATTAAAATTAAACGAAACCTGCTCTGATTACTTTATACAGTCTTGTGTTTCATAGGAAAAATCCTTTTTAATTCAAAAAGGTATTTGGGATGTATGATCCACATCGCTTTTCCCCACTCTGCTAGAGTCGCTTATTGTGTGGAATTTGCTATGCTTTGAACTTCGGCAGTTTTTGACTGACCTTGACCGCTTGACTAGGTGACACAGTCACCGAGTTTGCTTGTTTGATTCTGACGGCTACTGTTTCTTTTCTTTTTGTAATAATAGATCCTTCTCTTTATTACCATCGGCAACGTATTGTGTCTGTTTTTTAGTCATTAATGTTTGCTGGGTTACGTTATCCCGCAATGAATGACGAACTTTATTAGGAACTGGGGGGAAAAAAAGGGGGGCCCGATTACTAATAAGACAAGTTTATCACTACTGCATTCAATATTAACTGTTTGTACTTCATTCTTTGCTAAAATTTGAAATAGTGAGGGATCCTGGTCAGCGCATTTAGCCTGATGAAAGTTTTTTACAGACATGTTATTCCTTGCAATCCAGCCATATTTTAAAGTTAAGTTGAGTCATTGAGGTTCGATATTTTGTATAACTCAAAAAACTCAAGGCTAAAACTGCGAGCGGGACTTTGCAAAGGAGCATTTATTGTCATGACCCGAAATAGTGTTACCTCTAATTTATATAGATTGTACGTGGTCCACTTGTTTTTTGTGTGTTTTCTAATCACTACGGTGCTTAACGACCCTATCCATGCATCTGTATAAATACAGACGTCCACTGCGTAAACGCATATTCACTGTTTAATATGATTTGTTATGTAAGGGATTAATAATCACCCAAAAATGATAAAATTAACATAGTTATATGATTATGATATTTTCAGTAGAACTTCTGGAAACAGACACTCAATGATAAAAAATTCGCAGTAGCGAAATCTCAATGATGTGGATAATTTCTGTAAAAAGTAAGATTAAGAATGTCTCGTAACTTCAGCCACAGGAATAACGAAATTCGACCTGCAAAGGAAACCACTCAAAGTTACTCCAAATGAATAAAAAATTGTACTTAGCTTGCTTTTGTGGGAAGTCACGGTGTTCCGATAACGACACACGGCCTTGGTCCTCCTTCTCTATTTAGCGGATGACCTGGTTTGGCTTCAGTTTCCCCGTGCGCGTTGTTGTTTCGATGATTCGAGCCCTTGAAAGATCCGATGCTGCAGACGCGTTCGGTTTGTTTCTTGAAGTGCCGGAAACGCTCACTAACGATGTTTTCTTGAATGATTCTAATGAGAAAACGAAGCTTGCGTTGTCGTAGGAAAAAGACACGTCGGTTTTGTTTCTTGAAGTTATTCACTAAACGATGACACTAAGTTGGTTGAAGAATCTGTTGCTTTCGTCGTCGTTGAAGAGTTCTTATTGTTTTCTGAAGTCGCTCACTAACGATGATACTAGGTTGCTTGAAGAATCTGCTGCTTCCGTCGTCGTTGACTTCTTATGATAACATGATTTATTATTCTGGTTTTTCTTCGTAGGACGTTGTAGAGTTCTTCTGGTACGCTGGCCACCAATATTAGGGCTTGTGCCTTGTATGATAAGGCGCCCTATGAGGTAATGTTAGACTTGCGATAATTTTACGCTAAGTCGGTTGGTATTGCACTTCCATATTCAATGGAGTGTCTGGGGGTTTGTAGATCATTTACGAAGTCGGTATTATCTTGTTGGTTATTACGACGATGTGTTAAACTCATGGTGAGGAGGTTCTTGTAGAAAACATGAAGTATAAAAATAGATATAATTTCTTCTGAAGTTTTACATGCTGAAGATCAGATATGATTGTACAAGTCTTCTAATAACGATAGCTTGATCGCTTCTGCCAATGATGATGGCTAATCCTATTCCTCTACATGATAAAGCTTAGGTAAAGAGGTACAGGTCTTTTAATGACGATAGCTAACTCTGTTCTGCCTGTCTACCATCTCTGTTACAAGTTATGAAGGAACAGACAGTAGTTCGAAAACATATGAACATACATACAAATGACATAGTTTCATACGAACACACAATCAAATGAGACACGCTACAGATCACGTAGGCCGTTTGAATCATAGGTCGGGGTAGTTGTCTCAAGCAGGGAGCTTGGACTAATGTTTATAAACAATTGAATGACTACAGGTGACGGCATGTTATCTTAGCCTACATACTTATTGTATACGTCATCTTTAGCGTCTCTAGTCTGATCACATTCCTGCAAGCAATCTGGTTGACCTCTTTAGTTTTAGACTTTTTATATATATGGACTAACATTCCATATTTTTATTATGTAAACACTTACATATATATATATATATATATATATATATATATATATTATATATATATATATATATATGTGATGTATGTATGTAAATGAAGACTGCTTGTGAAAAAGAACGAAATGTATACCAGTATACAAGAATATCACCAACGAATAAAGCATAATGTTATGTCAGAAAATAAATAGCAGACACTTCCTAGGAGCAGGAGGAACAACGAAGCAGTTTCGAAAGTTTGACAACATTTTTGTGACGAGTTTGGGCTGCGTCTGACATTCTATTCTTTAATTGTAAATGCACTGGACAAAAGTTACAATATTTTAAAAGTGAAGAGAGAGAGAGAGAGAGAGAGAGAGAGAGAGAGAGAGAGAGAGAGAGAGAGAGAGAGAGAGAGAGAGAGAGAGAGAGAGGGAGGTTACGAACTTGCAGCTAAAGAGACGATAAACCGTCTCTTCATGGATGTAAAGAAATTCAAATCAGGGGTAAACAGAAGCGAGAGGAGAAATCCATAGCTGAGCAGTAAGAGGGAAGCAACAAATAATTAGTCCACCTTACTGTTTGGTAATGAAAGGCTTGAGCGACATGGTAGGGTGAGAGGGTCAAGTAAACAGAATGCAATAAATTTTTTCCAAATGCATTTGCATCTGTATCAAAAAGGATGTTACGCTATTTAGCTGACGTTTACCTGTCATATACTTGGAGGGAATTATTAGCCAGAATATGTTTTACTATCCCATATTTGGAAAATGCTATAATACACGAGAATTTCTATGATCCCTTATTTGGAAAACATTATAATTCAGGAAATGTTTTAATGCTCCGTATTCAGAACATATTATTATATAGGAAATATTTTACGGTTATATACTTGGAAGACATTGCCTTTCAAAAAATGTTTTAATCACAAATACTTAGATGATATTACCCTTCACGAATGTTTTAATGTCCCTCTCTTGGAAGATTTTACCATTCAGGATTCGTTTCAATGTCCCATACTCACAAGATAACATTCAAAAGAAATATTAAAACAAGTAAAAAATGCGTCGAAGTCTCTTCGGCTCAATCGAGTTTTCTGTACAGCCGCTAAGCCAATAATCAATGCCACCGAAAATAGATCTATCTTTCGGTGGTCTCGGTATAATGATATACGAGCCGCGGTCCATGGAACCTTAACCATCGCCAGGTGGTGACCTGTCTTATATAGTTGCCAGACACACCATAATAGCTAACTTTAAAACCTTAAATAAAATAAAAACTACTGAGGCTGGAGGGCTACAAATTGGCATGTTTGATGACTGGATGGTGGATGATCAACAAACTAACTTGTAGCCCTCTAGTCTCAGTAGTTTTTAACATCTGAGGGCGGACAGAAATAGTGCGGAGGGACAGACAAAACTGGCAGAATAGTTTTCTTTACAGAAAACTAAAAATGGTGTGTAAAGGAGCGATCCCCACATGTCCATGGATAAACAAGGTATGTAAATGGAACTCTGATGCTAAACAGTTCCTCCTCATTCTCTTCATTTATTTTGTAGGACTACTTTTTCCAACTTTCTTAATGTTTGTTTCTTCTGTCACTCACTTATATACTACGGATATTTATCACAGTAACAGCCCTTTTGAGGATGTCGAAACTAAAGGCGAAATTAGTCAGGATCAAAGTTCGGTATATCATAATATATATATATATATATATATATATAATATATATATATATATATATATATATATATATATATATATATATATATATATCTATATATAAATAAAGTAACAATAGGTTACGGGTAAATGGAATACTGCATATCAGCAATGTTAGTGTATGTATATATAATATATATAATATATATATATATATATATATATATATATTATCTATATATATATATATGGTATATATATATATTATATATATATATATATATATATATATATATATATATATATATATATACTATAAAGGATACAGTGAACATCTGATTAGTCGATCAGAAAACAGGGTGATACATAAAACATCCTTATTAATGCCAACGTTTCAAGACAACACGTCCCCATTTTCAAGGCTGTAATAACGATGAATCTATCCTTAAGTAAATTTGGTTTTAAAGAGATGTTTGTATAATTTATTTGTTTTTGTTTATAAACGCTTATTCTTTTATTACAGCCTTGAAAATGAGACTTGTTGTCTTGAAACGTCGGCACTAATAAAGATGTTTTATGTGCCAGCCTTTTTCCACTGCTCTCTGATCTTATATATATATATATATATATATATATATATATATATATATATATATATATATATATTGATAAAATAGCAGTGTTTTATACAGTATTTCATTTACCGCTAAGATTTTTTTTTTTAAATAAATTTTTTATCAAAATTTTGAACGTATGCTCCAGCACAAAATAATAGACATATAACAGCTTCCTCGTTTCTATTTTATATATAAAAAAACATTTTAAGTTTCACATTTTAGATCAAAATTATTGTAGCTGTACCCAGGTTCAATGAGTATTTTCACGGAAGAGCACTGAACATTACAATCAAATATATTTATGATCCATAAATAAATTTTATATGTCGGAGATAACCAAATTTCATATATGGGAAGCACCAAATTTTGATGTCTCTTATTCTTTTTACATAAATATCAAATCCGAGGAGTATGGAAACCAAAAAAAGACCAGACGTGAGACCGGTAAATTTGACAGCTAATGACTGAAGATAAATGATTTTCTCCACGTTCTGCCTACTCAGATTAATTATTTGATATCCTAATCCCGTTAGGTATTACTCGATGTATTTGCACATAAACATAAGTAAGTCGGTTAATTAAAAATGGAGTACTCAGAAGCCACAAATTCATTAAC
This sequence comes from Macrobrachium nipponense, assembly GCF_015104395.2. Lineage (NCBI taxonomy): Eukaryota > Metazoa > Arthropoda > Malacostraca > Decapoda > Palaemonidae > Macrobrachium > Macrobrachium nipponense. The sequence continues at coordinate 28,984,427 of NC_061101.1, read as the reverse complement.
GTGTTTTTCGTCGGTTACATATATAAGAGAGGAAAGGAAAAATTAGTTATCATTATTTCAGTAGATGAAACTCATTCACATGGAACAAGCACACGGGGGTCGTTGAATCGAAATTCAATCTTCCAAAGAATATTGGTTTCAACCTCCAACCGCAGACCCCACACTGCAGCAGTAACTGTTCATGATACAAAGCCCGTGATTTTTCATCGCACTGGGGGAGACGCAAACCAACGACATCTGAGTGGCATCCCATGACACTAACCACTATACCAGCGGACCAGATAAAATTGCCGTGAGAAAGTTAAAATCATTGGAAAGATAATAAAATTTAAGTCTCCTATGTAGGCATGTATGAGATTTCGTGAAGTTTAAACATAAGTTTTTAAACACGGCTTCACTTAACCTTAGTTTACGTGTGAAGTCAATTAAATCTCATAAGTGATTCCTACCCTCACCACGATACGAACTTCCGCCTTTTGGGTTTGGAAGCCGAGAGATAGTGATGACCACCTACTACGTATTAAGTTGATATTAACTCTACATATTTGTGTGGAATACTGGTTCTGTACTTGAAATAGAAATCAATACATTCCTACCAAGATTATGGGTGCTAGGTTGGTCAAATTTGTCTTAGTATAACAAGGGATCAATTTTAATCAAGGCTTTTATTATGTTTCAAAATATTTCACAAGACTTTCCTTATTTTACAATATCTAACGCAAAATAACACTTGACAATATATTTGCTTTAGTTTGGAAATTACTTACACACAATGGGAATTATATCTAATATATCTTTCAGCCCTGATAATGAAAAAAAGTTTGCAGTTCGCACGAGTTAGAAGGAACGTGAAACAGGCGATGGAAAGGTGGAGCCTTATTATTCAGGGTTTTCGAAATGCTGTTGGTGAGTCATCTGTTTGGGTATCAGAAGCGGCTCGTTGTTTTAAAGTTCATCCACGATCCAGTAGTTCAAGTGCAAATGTGGCAGTGGTTATTTTCTCTTCTTTTCTGGGGAGCCAAAACTCTTTCGGTAAAACGTATTAAATTGGTACCAAAAAATCTTTTCTTCATCTTGGGAATAAATGACATCCGAAGGGAATAATATTTATTTCAATCTCCCTGGCAAGACCAGGGTTCGAACCTATGTGTTTTGGGTTTGATGTCCCAGCAATGTCCAAGCTGATAATTGTATAGTTGTAATTCCTGGGGAATTACAAATACCTTTGATTGTAACATATTAACAAGTGCAGTCATAAGGGAAGGACAGTTTTACGTAACAAACTAAAAAAACCTATTAAATACATATTATTACGCAAGTTCTTAGTGCATAACGTACACTTTCACAGTAATTTCCCATATTAAGTCGACTTCTCTGTCAAAATTCTTGTCATGCCTTTTGTGTAACAAAATAACAAAGCATTATAAATTCAGTTTAACACATTCATTCAGCAAGGTTGTTGTTTTGTGTTGTAGAAGATAATCGTATTTAAAGAACTGTACATCGATAAATATACCCACTCACTCAACTTTCTATATTATTTTTGCATTCATAATTCCACACGAATGAGCTTTGAATTAATCAAATTATTCCATACCATAATTACTTCGAACGTAAGAAAGTACACGATCCTATGAATTCTGTGCTTGGCACCGGAATAATAATAATAATAATAATAATAATAATAATAATAATAATAATAATAATAATAAGAGAAAGAAAGAGAAAAATATTGATAAGTATCAAGACCTGAAAATAGAAATAAGAAGGATATGGGATATGCCAGTGGAAATTGTACCTATAATCACGGGGACACTAAGCACGATCCCAAGATCCCTGAAAAGGAACTGGAAAAATTAGATGCTGAAGCAGCTCCAGGACTCATTCAGAAGAATGTGCTCCTGGACACAGCGTACATGGTAAGAAAAGTAATGGACTCCTACGTAGGCAGGATGCAACCCCGAATCCCACACTATAAAAACCACCCAGTCGAATAGGATGACTGTGATAGAAAAAAAAAATTATAAAATGAATGTAATAATTAAACAATTCGACGAACAATCCTCATGCCAGATGTCACATCATGCGAGCACTGCAGCAAAACGAAAAAGGAAAATAGAGGTATAAATGACAATTTCCCTACATGCAACAACGTCATCCATTGCACGCGCTGACAAACATGAACCCTGGTCGCAGAAAAGGGAGGGATGAAAAAAAAAAAAAAAAAAAAAAAAAACTTTTAAGCGTCGATTTTTACCTCGCTCAATTCTCCTTTTCTGCCGCGGCTGTGTCGTAATATGTAATTAAATGGTAACAGGAGAGAGAGAGAGAGAGAAGAGAGAGAGAGAGAGAGAGAGAGAGAGAGAACCGATTACCTGGTCGAGGTAGACATTTCAGTATACATTTTGATGTAGTATTCAACAAGTATACATCTTGCGTTTTCTCTCTCTCTCTCTCTCTCTCTCTCTCTCTCTCTCTCTCTCTCTCTCTGCTAAGACCTACAACCTTCGACTAAAAATGATGCACCTAATTCAACGCTCAGATCAGACGATCGAATGCTGTCTGCTATCTGTGTCAGGTTTGGGTGCTACCACTGCAAACCAGGAGAGGGAGAGAGAGAGAGGGAGAGAGAGAGGTGAGAGAAGAGAGAGGAGAGAACTGAGGAGAGAGAGAGAGAGAGGTAAACCGAAAAGTGCATGTAAGAGAGACTGGAAAATTGTGAAAAATGTCTGGAAAACGAGGAAACAGAGAGAAGAGGGCAAAAAAGGAAAAGGTTACAGCCAGTAGATTTACAAAAAGTCGATCTGTTTCCAGGGACACAACACCTGAAGGTTGAATGAAAATACATCGCATTTAGCATTAAAAAGAAAAAAAAGAATGATTCTAACAAATCAGACAGCAATAAGAAAATTTTTTTTTCTAACGAGTAAGACATAGAAAGACAAATATATACAAATAAACTTGCCAACTAGCAAACAGACGAGAGAGAGAGAGAGAGAGAGAGAGAGAGAGAGAGAGAGAGAGAACAAAGGACAAGACGAATTAGAAAAAAAAAAGGGAAAATGAGTGAAGAGGGAATGAACACGAAAAAAAAAAAAAAGATTGAAATGCGTTTCCTCTCAAAATCTGCCAAGAAAGATTTGAGAACCTCTAAGTCGTCGCTTCAAGGTTAGGTGGTGGGGGGGTGGGGCAGGGGGTAGTGGTGGTGGGGGGGGGTGGGGACGACTGGTCCCTCTTGATTCGGGAATGAACGGGTTGGGGATGGGGGAGGGGTCACCCTTTTGTAAAGCTTCTTCTGATAAGATTACCTGGCGAAGTGTTTACCAAGGGGAGTACGAATTAATCATCGGAAGGAAGTAGAGCAGAGAGAGAGAGAGAGAGAGAGAGAGAGAGAGAGAGAGAGAGAGAGAGAGAGAGAGAGAGGGGGGGGGGGGTGAGGGCTTTAAATAGTCTGTCTTAAATGTTTCTTTAGAATTTTTACTTTAATTAAACTTCCAAATACGATATATATTTCCGGGAATTATCAGTTTCGTCTTTTACTAAATTTTCTCTATTCTCGTATCTTTTATTTCATGATTTGGAATAATGAAGATTTAATCATTTCAAGTCCTAAGAATATTGAAAAGTACTACGCGAAGGACCGGATGAAGAAAATGAAGATACAAATTCTGTTATACATAATACATAAAAGCAAGAACAAATATCAACGAATACAATACCTTATATTCGTCAGAAAATACTACAAATGACTACACACAACCCGGTATGCGAATATACTAAAAGGAAAAACTGATTCCATAACAAGCACTGTTCACTAGTTCAAGCTGTGGTCACATATAATAAATTATCATTGCACTAAAACGTGAGAAGCACTACTAAGAATTGTTTAGAAATGCCTTAGAAAACTAGATTTTTATTTACAAACCTATGGGCATTACCTATAGTAATTACAACTTATTCTCCCTCTCAGTACTGAGTCACCTACTGGATTAGAATCATAAAGACATTTCTTTCATCAGTTTCAACAGAGCTGTTATTCTTCACTGTCTACTGGGACAAAAATTAGAGCACTTGGTGAAGATGAATATCATTATACAAATAAATAGGGACCAGTGGGAATTCTCAAAGGATGAACAGAACTGGACAGGTCAGATTCATTAATGTGAAAATATAACTGAGACAGCCTTTTACTTGGTTTTTAGTTTGAAGGCAGAGAAAACATGACATACATACATTCATTGCTTACACATCAGAACTTACACATGAGGTGGAATAACAGAAAAAGGTATGATTAAAGAAAGAAATGAAAAAAGGAGAAAAAGAACAAATGCATAGACAATGACAAAAAAAAAAAAAAAAAAAAAAACTAAAATGAGCTGGCAAGACTGGAGGCTGCGGAAATTTATTGGCTGTCGAAAGGGTAAGTTGATTAAAAACGTACTAGCATGGCTGGGGCTTGTGCCCAAGGCTAATTGGTCTATGCATTAGCCGAAAATGAGTAAACAAAATACCTTAAAGGCGAGCGCACAACGAAAATGAGGCGTCAATATGGAAACCACGATCATAACATCAAGATTGGTGCGGATGTCACGGTGCCTCATTGAATATTTTTTAATCTTTTCTTCTGTTGATTTTCTTCAATAGTTTATACTTTTGGCATTACAGAAGGTTCTTTGCAGAGTCCCTGAGGCCCTCATCTACGATCCCTTTCATTTCTTTTACTGTTTCTCCATTCATATTCACTCTTCCATCTTGCCATCCACCATCTCCTAACAGTTGTATCTTAGTGAAACTGCGAGGTCTTCCTCCTGTTACATCTTTCAAGCCCACCTACTATAAATTTCCCTTTCAGCGCTGAATGACCTCATAGGCCCCAGCCTGGCCTTTGGCCAAAATTCTATATTCCATTCCATTCAAAGCCCCGTTTTCAATACTTTCCTCTTCCATCCGTCGAACAAATGCGCTGCGCAAGAGCCAAGTTTACATGAAACTCATCTCATAAGCCTCATCTAGGCCCATGTATGTCACACACAAACTTTCCACATTACTTACAAACAACGAATAGGGCAACCCCAAAGCAAATTTGTCATGAACACTCTTCTCCTTGATTACATCTCCATTATTCTGTTTTAAAAAGACACGAGTCACCATTCACCTGGCTCAAATATATTTTCTGGCACATTTCATCGTGATTGAAACCCATTTTAATCCAGGAATTTTTCTCAGTAACCTGTCCGCTGGTTCCCAGAAACTTTAATCCCTCTCATTAATCTATTAGGGATATTTCCCCATCTAGGAAATTCTCTACACACTCCCGTTAGCCATTCATTTACAAACTCTCCATTAAAATGCGCTATCAGTTATGTAATTCCCCTAAGTCCTAGAATTAATTTATTATTTAATTCTTCACTGTTTTCTCTGTTTATTCATAGAGGACAGTTGGAAAGTTTGTTCAAATAAAATCGCTAACTTGCAAAGGCGTAACTCATTTTCGCATGTTATCTGTACGCCTCTGCTTTTAAATTCCTTTAACAAAACGGTATATATTGTATAACAAACCTACATTTGTAATTTTATTTACAAATTTATATTCTTCCAGAAACTTATCATTTCCACAATTTCAATTTTTCCTTTCCATTTACGCGTCATAATCCAGCTCTTCTAATTCATCCTCTATTTCATCTTGACAGAATCAGTCAGTTCTTACTTTAAGTCTCCGTTTAATGCTATTGAAGGGACGTAATAAGACAAATGTTTGTGTCTGGGAGAGAAAGAGTCGATGTTTATATTCAAATCTGCCCAGTGAAATGAGTTCTTCCTCCAAATGTAATACTGAGCAATGGATCTGTGTATCTTACTTGGTGCTTTTATATTTTTGCTCTAATAGAAATAAAACTGTATATTACAAAAGGATTTTATCCTTGTTAGCATGTTTTAATTGATAAGAATTATGAATTATTGCAATCACAAAAATAATTCTTTTTAATAAGGCAAACATTATTTGAATAATTAAATGACAATTTCGTCATAATTCTTTCAACTCAAAGAATATATTAAACATTATTTTCCAACTGCTGTTAATACTAGCTAATTTTAGCTGAGGTTCAATAAACTATGATACAGGAAAAGCTTTAATTTTGCAAAAAATAGAAGCGCAGGCAGCAACTGTTCGTTATATGTACCCTCTTGACAAAGAGAAAACTGAGTCTCTTTTCCTCTCCCTCCCATATACAGATACCAAATGATGCATCAGTATTCAAGTCATGATTCTCAAAAGGTAAAAGGTTATGTCTTATTCAATAGTCTGCTGATAGTAGCAGCATACTGAACGCACCCACAAAACAAACTATATTTGATTCTGGAGTCACTTTAGCTGTGATGATGAAAAAACATGAAGACAATAAAACGGTACAAGAAAGGTATTAAGGATAAAGCTTGACGTACGCCTTGAAAGTTGCATGTGCAGAACATTATGCAACTGGCAGCAGATTGCGAAGAAAAGAACAGCATGCAAAATATCTATCTTTCTCACGTACACACACACACGCACACACACAAATACATACATTTCAGTATAAAAGGCCCATTAAAACACTTTGGTTTAAAGCTAAGGAATATAGTTCGGTGGTCTGGCTACCACCCTTAAGCATTGCTTGATAAGGGTGGTAGTCAAGACCACCAAAATATAGTCTTTAGCTTTAAACCAAAGTGTTTTAACGGGGCTTTTATACTTGAGACGTATCCTGTTTTAACAGAAAAATTTATTTACACACACACACACACATATATATGTTTATATATATACATACATAATTGGTAAGGCTGCAACCCTAGTTGGAAAAGCGAAAGCTACAAGTCCAAAGGCCATAAGAGGAAAAATGGCCCATTACGGAAAAAGGAATACATGAGTGAAAACTGACTACATAGAAGAAATAACAAGGAACACAAGAATACCTTACTTCAAATAAACGATGATGTGAGCTTCCTTCCTAGAATAGCATTGGCGCCGAGTGGGAACTTTAGTTCTCACGACTGAGCGACATGACTGGGAAGATCATTCCATTACTTGGTCACAGAAGGAATAAATATTCCATGAAAATATGCAGTATTCCGTAACGCAAAAGAAGAGGCCTGCTTATTGCATGAAAACATATTTCTATATGCATAAAGGCATGAATTAGAATAACCTAGCAGGCAAGGAGATTTACATGATTTTATATATAAAATTCATACTGATATTCACACGCGCAAATCTACAGAGACCTTTTATTTATAAAGAAAATAATTTTTTCACAATCTTAAACTTTAAATTTCAGGAGGAAAAAAAAACAGGGAAATGAGTGATACAGGAGAGAGCTTATTCTAAGGATACTTTTCATATCGAGTAAATAAAAAATAATAAAAAAATAATTTCTCTTTTGCCAGTTTCACAGGCTAAATGAAAAAAATGTCGGGTCCCTAAAGTTTATTAAATTCTGGCGCTAATTAGCAAATCACTTTAAAATTCCATGTAGGTTCCGCAAGTCAATTATAGCATAATCCGCCAGGGCTTATAATGCTGTTGGCCCTCATTAAGAAAAAATCGTGGCTGAATCCAAAAAGTTAGATGGTTATTTCGCCGTTAATAACTCCACAATGCTGAGGTTCTTTATACCACTTAAAGGATTATCTTATTTAATGTTATAGTGTTAAATAAGTCATAATATTTATAAAGAAACTGTAGAAAAATCTATCTAATAAATAACTGCACATCTCAATGAATATATTTCTGAATATAGATGACTGTTGAAATCGATTGAAATCTTCCTATATATAAACGCAGATGGATATGTTTTAGTCTAGTAGCTTTCAAAGATTAATGCTTACGATCAACTGGAAGTAACGGGCCAATGTGCCACCCCCCACCCCCCATAAATAAAAAATAAATAGAAATTACTCAAATACGACACCAAACATCATTTTATGATCAACTAAAGGACCTCTCACAGAATAGTTTCAAGCTTCTTCTTTTCTATGACTAAAGGGAATAGACGAGTACGGCTTGGGAATAAATGATATAGAATTGGCCTTTCGATGCTTTAACGTTCCCTAAATGATCAGGTCCTTATGGATTTAAGTTACCACGAATATAAATAATGCAAGAGGTGTAATCCAAATGACAGACGATGACTGGGTCAAAGCAAGCGATGCACGGGATACATAAAAGAAAAGTGAATAGAGCAATGTGTGAAGGGGAATCGACTTGATATTACTTTTGAGCTTCCAATGAAGGCTCAAGAATAAGTTATCATTTAGAACATTTTTCGTGCTGCTGCTCATTCCTCGATTCATCCGTTACATTATTAATACGTTAATAACTGATGTCTTCTTTTTCTCTGGAGCAACCCCTTGTTAGATGAGATGGTTTAATGGTTATATATATATATATATATATATATATATATATATATATATATATATATATATATATATATATATATATATATATATATATACAAATGTTTCCTTGTATTTTCATTTAAGCCACGTTTTCTTCCTGGCAAATGGGTTATTTAATGGAGGAAATCATCTAGAAGCAATTTTGCATTAGAGTAAGGAATAAAGTTTCACGTCTCTTAACAAATTTCTGAAGAATGGATTTCGAAAGACCAGTTTCCAGAGCTATGATGAGATTAGTGGGAAAGGAAATTTTTATATGTGATGATTAATTTTATTTAAGAGATAAAGGAAACAGAAAGTCTGCTTCTTGAAATCAGTACTGGGATCCAACTCTCGCTGGGACTGATGCAATGTCTACAAAACAGAACAAATGAGGAGAAAAACATACCACCAGAAAACTTGTTACCAACACGTGAGACACAAATAAGTTATAGAAAACAAGCACAGGAAAATATAACTTGAAGATTTTTTGAGGTAATAATTAACCCGAGTATGGAGATAAAATTTCACATGAGAGAGAGAGAGAGAGAGAGAGAGAGAGAGAGAGAGAGAGAGAGAGAGAGAGAGAGAGAGAGAGAGATGAGGTTGGACGAATTAAATAGAAGAAGAAGAATCCCCAGAGAGTTCGGGATTACAAAAAGAATTTTGTAAGAGAGGAACTAATCATCCGAGGAAAGTTAAGGCAAAGAATAAAATGATTCCTCAGGGATGCTGACGGAAAGAGTTAGTAATCAAAAAGTCCTGCGTACATATCAAAAATGCTTGCTCATGTTGGGATAAATCATAATTAAATACCTTGCATTCTTCGTCATTTCCTATTACGTTGTCAGTGCTTCAACTGAAGCTGGTTGTGTGTGTGTGTGCGTGTGTGTGTTTGAGAGAGAGAGAGAAGAGAGAGAGAGAGAGAGAGAGAGAGAGAGAGAGAGAGAGATTTCAAAAGTTCTAAACGTCGACATTAAAAATATTACTTTAGCAGCCTTATAATCCGAGAATTATATATTAATAACTTAATTCAGCAAGAGAGAGAGAGAGAGAGAGAGAGAGAGAGAGAGAGAGAGAGAGAGAGAATTTCATATCGTAAAGGAAAAACCAATCTTGTTACGTTCCGTATGATTTCCTTCTTAGAACACCACCCAAGGCATGGAACCAATTGTAGACGAAGCCAACTAAATAGCAGAATTATATTGCATATCCTCCTATATATACCTGGTGAGCGCACAGCTGCTGCTGCCGCCGCCCACGAAAACGCTTCACAATTTCAGAAACAGGATTTGATCTCGAGTTTCCCTCCTGCCATCTCACTCACCATAAAGAGCGCGAATTCAATTGTGTGACAAAGTTAATCCCGGGTAATGTTATCACTCGGCTGGAGCGAGGGGAGTTTCCGAGGGTCTACAGGTAAGGGGAGGTGGAGAGGGCGAGGAAGCCTTTGGGATCAGTAAGGTTTTAACTAAGAGCATGTGTTGGCATAGGCCAGCTTAATGTAGCAAAATTTTCATCAACAACCGTCCGCTGATAAAATGTGGTATGTAATGGTGTTCAAGTCCAATTTTACTGCTGTTGTCGATGAAATATTTTGGATGAGAAATTATTATAATCTACGGAACTAGAAAACTTGTATTAAAGCATTATCAAGTAAAAAGTACCTTAATTTTCATAAAAAAAAAACTATCGAGAGCAAATATAAAATTACTTTGATAAGCAAAATTTGTTTTTCTTAAAGGGCCAAAGGTTGTGACTTCATAGCACATTTACAAAATTATAAAATCATAAGAACACAAATGGCTCTGAATGATACAAATCGGATTTTTTCAATGATATTTCATCAAAGAGGTTTCAACATTCAATGAATAATTACCTAAGAAGAAGAAAAAAATAAGTGGTGAGGGGGAATTATGGTGACAGACATTTAACGTGAATAATGTTGCCTGAGCCAAAAGACCCTGCATTTAACAGATTCCGGAAGAATATAATTAGTACATATATAGAATTCTAAAGCACTTCAGCCCTACTGCCCATCTCGTCAGGAACAATGAAAGGTAATATTACTCTACCGTCAACACTTAGGTTTTTCCCCTGGGGCAGGTTTACAGGTTTGTCAGGTCAATGGCGCTGCTGGTCTACCAAGAAACATTACATACCCATATTACCTCCTTAATTACCTCGGCAATGCTAGTGACTTTTTCTGAACTAATGCATGATTTGTTCTTAGCAACACAGCGTTTCCATATCATTGATTTTGAATATGATTTGACAGTTATCAAAGCTCATTCAGGGATTTTCGTTGCAAAGGTGGCTAAAGCACTACTACTGATATTTATTAAAGATTTTTTCATATCACGAGGCATGTTTGCCCAAATCTCAGCTTGCTTTCCTGACTGAAAACATGTTTGCAATTCTTAACTTTTACACCGTATATAACCCTATCGGTTTGTTTTTAATTCTTATTTGTTTTTTCTGCAACCATATAACACAAAAGGGCAGTTTTTATGAGTCTGTTGCATGTATTCTAAACAGATATTTTTTTGCAATCTTTTAAGTAACTTATTTCCACATTCAGATCTTCACGGTCATATACAAACTCTAAAAGTAAACCCACAATACTCCCTTCTTAACTGCATAATAATAATAATAATAATAATAATAATAATAATAATAATAATAATAATAATAATAATAATAATAATAATAATAATAATAATATGCTAGCGTAAGGATGTTTGGAATACATGATTTCTAAGATTAACTAAAATATTAAAAATAAATGATAAAGTCTCTATAAACATAACTCATCGAAATGTTACTGGTTGGATATCAATAATAATTAGGTTGTCTTGAAGAGTTCATTACATCAGTCAATAAAATACCAGTTGAATAGTCAATAAATTACTTCAGAATGAATCAATTTCCAAATATAAATTTGTGCAAAGCGATTACTCGAAAATCGCTGACATTTGTAAATATACCCTCAATCAAAATCTACGATGTATTTGATATTAGTATTGGGGGCAAAACTTGTTACAATTTCGGAACCAAAAAATTTGTTCTGGATAAAGTGATCATTCAAATGTTATTATCATTATTGAAAAGATGTGGTACATAAGCTATAAAAATGTCTGTAAGAGGAATGAATCTTAAGCCTATTAAACTGTGACATGGTAGTGTCTAAAATTGATCTCGTAAATATATATATATATATATATATATATATATTATAGATATATATATATATCTATATATATTATATCTATATATTCTTATATATATTATATGTGTGTGTGTGTGTGTGTGTGTGTTGTGTGTATGTGTGTGTGTATGTATGTGTGTGTGTGTGTGTGTGTATGCCTTCTTATAGAAGAACTGTTATACACTACCATACACACATACATGCACTTCTTGTATGTATGTGTATATATATGTATTATGTATGTACAAAAATACATATACATATATATATATATATACATATACATATATAATAGATATATATATTATATATATATATTATATATAGATATATATTATATATATATTAATATATATATATGGTGGTGTTCGTGTTGGGTTGTGGTGTGTTGGTGTGTGTGGGTGTGTGTGTGTGTGTATTCTACGCATTTGACAGAGGAGAAGTTATTAAACAGGCATACAAACGGATGGGCAGGTAATTCAAGAAGAAAGTGAGGGAAAAAAAAGGAGGAAGCACAAGAGGGACGAAGCTGAACAAGAACAAATAGACCTCAGAATAAAAGATGCACATCATAAGATGCTGTCAGAATTGACTACTGCTTGGGTCGAGAGAGACACTTTGAATGGTCACGGATAAAGTGGATCAAAGTGGAAAGGGTGAATGTAAATTTGAGAATGCCAATGCGTTCACTGTTGATGATGTAAAGAGAGCAAGTAAGAGGTTGGAACGTGGAAAGCCACCAAGAGTTAATGTGATTAAAACTGAGATACTGCAATGCGGTTGTGATATTGTGCCCGAGTGGTTGACTATGGCTTTATAAGGTTTGTTTGAATAAGGGAAATGAATGGGGGAGAGAAACAGTTATCGTGTTGTATGGCAATACAGGCGATAGACACAACTGTGAGAGTAGCGTGAGCATAAGATTTCATAGTTTCAATGCGAAAGTGAATAGTAAGATCCTTAATGACAGTTAATACAGACGACAAAGTCAAAGAATATGGTGTACACATGTGAGAAGTTTCGAAGTGATAGAAAGCAGTTCTATCTGACATAAATGTGTCTAAAGTCGAAAGAAGCAATATGAAAGGCATTGATGATGCAAGAGGAAAGAAGCTGTTTTGCCGTTAGTGATCCTAAGTTTTTATAATGAAGGGATAGTAGTTGCGAGAATGTATAGATGGGAGAGTGATTGTAAAAGCAACTCTCAAAAAGGGGTGTGGTATTTCTCCATGGTGTTCCAAAATCTCTAAGAATAGTATGATGAAAGTTGTCAGTGAAAACGAAATTATTCTAAGTGCAAAGTTACAAGAGAAGGAATGATACATTACTGGCAGGGCATGACGATGAGAAACTCCAGTAACAAGTGAAGTAGTCTGCAACTATTGACAAGAAAGTAGTGAATAAAGACAAACAGGAATCAGGTTAGATCTATGGAAGCCAGGATGATGGAATAGTGAATCTCGATATGGATGACAGAAGAATAAAAGTAGCTGATTTATATAGATAGTTATGAGTAAACACAAGAGATAATGGTGGGGTGAGAGAAGGGACGTGTCATAGGAAGCAAGAGGTTTTTAAAGAAACTGACCTATGAGGGAAATTGTAGAGTCAATACCCCAGTTTGAACTTGCAGTGCAGATGTTAATGTGAAAGACAGAAAGGGGCACAGTTATAAAGACGAACTGCTTCCGCGTTATTTGTGCCACTTGTGCCATACGAAGAAATTAAAGACTGGAAAATATTTAGATACAAAGTAGCAGAGATAAGCACGTGAATGACGAGAGAATGAAGGATAACACGATGGCGAAAATAATCTACATACCAGAGGCGTTAGCAGGAAGGAGGGAGAGAGATCTGCAAAGAGATGCTAATTGGCGCGAAAGAGTTTTAGAAAGGAAGGGTATCAGCATCCAAGAAGTTCGAGAGCATGAATAGAGATGAACAGCACAGTGTAGGCATTTATAACTCCCTGATAACGGTCATTCAAAGAAAGTATATGACGTGGTTTGGATGTTTCCTGCACCAGGGTTCATCCACGATTCAGCACCTAAGGTATGAAAGTAGAAATGATCATTGTGTAGTCCTCTCTCGACGGCAATCCCTTATTATGGAAAAAGTCTTGGTGCTGTGTATATATTTTATATATCATATATATATCTATATATATCTATATATATATATATATATATATATATAGATATATTATATATATATATATATATATGCGTGTGTGTGTGCGCGCGCGCGCGCTGTCACCTTCAAAAAGGCTTTAGAGAAAGGAAATGATTTCGGTGTAGCTCATCAGCTTTAGGCATTCATCAGCCAAAATGCCTGTAAGAGGGGTGAGGATTGAAGATCGTCAAAAATTACCCATTTCTTCATTTGGCCTCCCAACACATTCTAAATCCGACTTTAACCGTCCGGAAATTAAAACAAGACTCGTAATTACGATAACGATAAAAATAGAAATTATAATATGAATCATAATGATTTTAATGGAGATGCTACTAAGATTATTCTTTAATTCATGATTTTAATTTCAGGTCTGTTATCACCGTGACCATCACCATGACCACTACATTCACTGTTCTAATTCTTTAATTAAAAGCTCTAACCACATAAAATTCTAATCATTTTTGTAAGACCAAGTGACACCCTAATAATCAGCTCGCTTCTCTCTTCTCTCTTCATTCTCTATCTCTATCTCTCTCTATCTCTTCTCTCTCCTCTCTCCTCTCTCTCTTAAGTATCATCGCTTTCACCTTCACACCTCCTAATTTAGTTCTTCATATGCCTCAACTATGAGGAATTATTACTTAGTCGCAAAGTTTAGTGCTGAGTTCTGAACTCCTAATGACTGGAAATATTGCTTCTGAATCGTCCCTATCTAATAAATATCAACTAAAAGGATACTGTTCTGTAGCTCTTCTGAACAGTTGTACCAAAGGAGCAGGTAAATGAGAGGGGCATCTAAAAAACACATTACGCAGTTGTTACTCGCACAATTAATAATGTCGATTTCGTTATAAGGATAAGTGGGTAAGATTTAAATGACATTTTAATTTTAGCTCAGTATCGACGGAATAACTTGAGATATTCTCAAATCCTACTAATTGTTAAACTTGTTTGACGCCCGTGACACAATAAGTTTCTTCAGCGCAGTCGAGTTTCCTGTACACCGTATAATCAAAGCCACCTAAAATAGATCTCTCTTTCGTGGTCTCGGTATAATGCTTTATGAACTGCGGCCCGTGAAACTTGAACCATGGCACGGTGATGGCCTGTTCTATATCGTCGCCAGATGCACGATTATAGCTAACTTTAACCTTAAATAAAATAAAAACTACCGAAGCTAAGATTAGAAGCTGGGTGACTAACATACTAATTTGCAGCCCTCTAGCCTCATTAGTTTTTAAGATCTGAGGACGGACAGAGAAAGTGCAGATGGACAGACAAAGCCATCTTAATAGTTTTCTTCCACAGAAAACTAAAAACAGTGAAGATTATTTAAATATCTTTTACCAGTCACAAAAGCATTTATTTTTTTCTTTAGAAATAGGAGAGTAAGAAACTTTAAGCCTCGTTTTCAGGTTCAAAGTCATTGGGGAATATTTGCGGTGAAACATACTGTAACTGAGTTAAAGAAATGGCGTTGGCTGAAATACCAAGGTACGATTGCTGTGGAAGCTTTTACCAATACTCGTTTTATACTCTTTTGTAAACGACTGAATCACAAAAATGTGCAAAAGCCCATCTCGGTCAATTATCTGGAATTTAGCTACCTTTTTATCAAAATAAAAATGGTAATATTGTTGTGTGTATATATATATATATATATATATATATATATATATATATATATATATATATATATATATATATATATATATAACGATCTTCCAATAAGTCCGTATAGCTTTCTGCTGTGTAGTGTACTTTGGAGATAATAGAAAAAAAGTATATACATACATACATACATACATACATATATTGTATAAATGGATGTATGTTTGTGTGTGTATATTCCAGCATAACTCTGAAATGCATTGAGCAGTTTCAAGTAAACTTGGTAATATATATGACTTACCATCTGGAAAAGAATACTGTGGGGATAAGACTTCACTGACACCAAGGGGGTGGATGTGGGAAGGGGGTGAAATGTAAAAATAACTGAAAACAATAGACATTAGTGTCTAACCCATAGCTTTCAAGGTCGCCGAGATAAATAGTGACACTCCCAATGTCCCTTAAGTCCACGTTCAGCCATAATAGGAAGGGTGAGGGTGAGAAAGGGTTGAAATGTAAAAATAAGCAAAAACAACATATATTAGTGTCTAACCCACAGTTTTTAGGGTCACTTAGACAAATAGTGACACTCCCGATGCTCTTTAAGACCAAATTCAGCCCAGATAAGAAAAAGGGAGGTGAGGTGTGGGAAGAGGTTACATGTAAAAATAACCAAAACCAATTGATATTTCTCTAAAATCAACAGTTTTCTTGGTCACCGAGGTGAACAGTGACACTCCTGATGCCTTTTAAGTCCCAGTTCAGCTTTGACAGGAAGGGGGGTGAGAGGGGGTGGGAATGGGGGTGGGGGTGAGATGTAAAAATAACTGAAAATGACAGAGATTAGTGTCTAATCCATAGTTTTCAAGGTCACTGAGATGAACTGTAACACTCCCGATGCCCTTTAAGTACAAGTTCAGCCTCAATATGAAAGGGGGTGGGAATGGGTGACCTGAAAAAATAACTGAAAATTACAGATATTAGTGTCTAATCCATAGACTTCAAGATTTCTGAGAGGAACAGTGACACTCCTGATGTCCTTTAGATCCAAGTTCAGCACCAACAGCAAGGGTGGATCAGAAAGAGTGGGAAGGGGTGGCTCAGCTCTGATAGAAAGGGGGGGGGGGGGGTGAACAGGGGTGGGAAGGTGGTGACATGTAAAAATAAGCAACTACTACTGATATTACTGTCTAATCCATAGTTTTTGAGGTTGATGAGAGTGACCATCCTGATGTCCTCTAAGTTCAGCCCTGATAGGAAGGTGGGTGAGAAGAGAGCTGAGTGAACTGATGGATTGTTGGCTGGGAGCGAACCAGGGCCTAGTCGAGATGGTGCATGCGAGCGTTTGTTACTTAATATGTTACTCTAATTCTTATCTCTTTTCTTTATCTATTAGGATCAAAGCTTGCCCTTCCCTTCGTAAAATATAATTTTCGATATGCAACGACCTAACTGAAAGATTTATTTTTCCGCGCTTTCTAAACGTAAAACCAATTTTAGTAATGGTTCTTTGCTACGATCCGAGAGGCTTTTAAATTCCACTGCCATTAAGTAATCATCTTCCAACTCAACGCTCTTCTTATCTTTCTGTGCTCGAGTTGTCCTGGACCACGTCTTAAATACAATAGACCTCAATACAGGTAAGTACGCCATCCCCCTTCAGTCCAGAAATGCGGCTGCTTTAAATACAATGATATTGAGCACAGAAGATATATCTTTTTATTTCAATCTTAGTAGGAACCTAATTAAAATATAACTCACAGAGAAAGAAACGATTATATAAAGATTTATTTAACAAAGTGGGGTGCACAGCATAAGTAACAACATTTGCAGGAATAATTATTTTTATGGGTTACTCAGGAACAAGAGCCCGGGCTGCCATATGGCCATCTTCAATTTCAAAGAAGAAGAAGCAACAATAATAATGTCACTGAAATAGTCTGCAACAAGCTATAGGTATCAAAGTTAATAATAATTACTCACACTACCAAAATATTATATCATTTAATTAAACCTAACCTGACCTAATATGAGGGATGGTTAAACTCCTACAGGCGAGTGGTAGACGAGGAACTGTCTGAAGGAGGTATAAATTTCGAAGAAACAGACACACTGAGGTGAAGAAATTTCCGGAAAGAGAAATACAGTAAAAACAACTCTAAAGTAAAACCATCCAAAACAAAGTTTTAATTACCTTGGAAGGATAGCTTCTGATGACATCTCATAATCTCTTCAAAATGATCCAGTTTAAGAAAGTTTCATCATTAGAATAATTCTCGCGTAGTTCAGGGGAATACTATTACATCCACAGAGACTTACATGGCAAAAAGTAATGCACTATTTTTCTTTTATAATAAATACTTTTTCTAACATGCTTATTGTAACAATCCATCCGTGTGTTGTTTCTCCTCTTAACTCTACAATTGGTATTTCATATGGCAGAACCCAACTACGTAACTTCCTACGTCACTCCGTTATCTTTTTTGCTGCCGAAATAAGTACAGGATTTTATCACTTTTTCCTTCTAATGAGCATCCTATGCGACCCGGAAGTCCTGTAATAGGATCAACTGTAGAGGCTGCACGTTTATGTAGATGGACGAGCTCTGAAAGCATCATAAATGTTGGAGGGAAAATTCTTTGCCAGATCCTCATAGGGCTTATTTACCAGGAGTCCTGCAGCTCTTTAGAATGCCTAACTGGCGATCTAGCTCCCAGGTTGAGCTTCGCCAATATTCAGGTAAAAAGAAAATTGCCACCTGTAAAATTATTTCTATTTCTATTCCACTCAAATTATTACCAATCAATGTTCATCTATTGAACTGTTCGTCACATT
>NC_061101.1:28961180-28963680 GCF_015104395.2 Macrobrachium nipponense | reverse complement strand
TTCGTCTGTCAGTGTCGGAATTTTGCTGGAACCTACAAGTTTACTCGAACGGCTGAGCTATAATTTTATGAAAACTAGGAAATTACATGTAGACCGATTATACCTTATTCTAAGCTCATCATAAATTCCACAATAATAATAATAATAATAATTAATAATAATAATAATAATAATAATAATAATAATAATAATAATAATGACAACAGCCACCTGTTCTGTCTGTGAATATAAAACTTGGGGTTAATTAAATTAATATCCAACGAATTCTAAACTCCACTGAATCTGAACTTTTCATGAAATTTGAATTGTAATAAATGTCAATTTATATATATATATATATATATATATATATATATATATATATATATATATATATATATATCTATATATGGACATATATATATATATATATATATAATATATATATATATATCTATATATATATATATATATATATCATATATATTATATATATATATATAATATATATATATATATATATATAAAACGGAAAGCAAAACATTACAACTGAATACTTCTGATTCCATCCGAATTCTGCCAAGAAAAGTCAAAGATTTTCGAAAACGAAACTGGAATATTTTAACATGCCAAAGGTATGGACTGCAATAAACAAAAGACGTAATTTACGAGAAACCACTTACTTAAATGGCGCTCATTTAACTTCTCACTCCACTCCATGTGCATGTATGCGACTCTGTCATTGTCCATTTAAATCATTCAGCCTTATTGATTGAGTTTCACGATAAAAAACAAAAATGCGCCAAAGCAAAAAAAAAAAAAAAAAAAAAATCCAGTTCCTAACTATTTTGAATTACACGCATATTCATCTCGAAGGGTCGAGAAATTTCAAAAGCACAAAAGCTGAAATGATCTTATTCGCAAATAACAACAGCAGTGGAACTTGCAAAGGCTGATAAAATGGGAAGCTTTATAGACCTACATTCAAAAATTTTGTTAAGGTCTCAACATTAAGTGGAAACAACAGCGGGACAAAAAAGAACGGCGCATTGACTGGAAATAATATTAATGAAGTCTCTAAATATACAAGAATACTCTTATTCCTTATTAAGTTTCTGATATCAGGAATTGTAACACTGCACTACTAAGGCGAGCTATATTGTCTCCGTATTTTTCCACTTGTACTCCAAAGTAAAAATTGACGAAATAGTGACAAAAAGTACTTAAAAAATCAAAAGATTTAATTTTTTTTATAAACTTAAAAACTAGTAGGTTAATATTTTCAGGAATTACTTTCTAGCGAAATTTTCAGCATAGCTGTACAAGCAAAAGGACTTGAATAATACAGACAGGTCACCTTAGCCCTCTAAGAGCTCGCTGCCACGGGATCTGCGTATTATAAGAAACTCGGTCTAAACTACAGCTAAGACAATCAGAGACAATTTCAGAATATATGTAATTCACATGGTAGAGTTCACTTTTCTTTAATGTGTTTTCGTTTGTGACATGTAAGGCGCGTTTAATTTTAACGAACCTGAATATTTACATACTACGTGCTAATGGCTATACATTTGCATTATATAAAAAAAAAATATTGAGGGGTGCTTTTATAACAAAAGTTCCTTATGTAGCTACGATTTCTATTGTCAATGCCTATTGATGTTATTATTATTATCATTATTATTATGATAGCACCCCTCATCAGGTCGAAGAAATTAAAAGAATTATCAATGAAATAAGGAGGTGTTATAAGAGATTGTTTAAAAAAAGATAGAAGAATATAGGACTTTATGAAGATGATTTTTTTTTTTTTTTTTTTTTTTTTTTGTTTTTTTTTTTTTTGGACTGGGGTAGTTTTATAGCGTGGCATTCCGGTTTGTATCCTGCCTCCTTAGGAGTCCATCACTTTCTTACTAGGTGCTACTCCAGCGTCTAGTTTTTCTAGGTTCGTTTTTCAGGGATCTTGGGATCGTGCCTAGTGTCCCTATGATTATGGATACAATTTCCACTGGTACATCCCATATCTTTAGTATCTTATTATTATTATTATTATTATTATTATTATTATTATTATATTATTATTATTCCCAACAATGATGATACAGAACACTGTAAAGTCTTATAGGACTTTATTATTATTATCATTATTAGTATTATTATTAATTATTATTATTCCCAACCCTGATGATACAGAAGACTTGACGCTATCATTAGTAGAGTAATGTTTCAAATAAAATAGAAGAATAGGAGGAATTAATTTTTACCATTCTTATTATATTATTCTTATTATTTATTATATTATTATTATATTATTATTATTATTAATTCCCACCGATGATGATACAGAAGACTATAAGGCTCGATGCTACCATTATTCTTGATGTTGCTATTAATGCTCTTACTCCTACCAGTAAGGACGAGGATGTTCACGACACACAGTAGCAGCTCAAGTAAGACTACCACCACACACACACACACACAACACACAAAAACGGGAAAGCTTTAATATGTTTTTCCCTTC
>NC_061101.1:28946180-28956180 GCF_015104395.2 Macrobrachium nipponense | reverse complement strand
ACTAATATTTTTAAGTATAGCGTAGCGCGAGAAATTAGAAAAAAGACCACGGAGCTATGGGTAAAGACTTGGGGACAAGATATTGGGTCTTGAATGGATTACAGAATGTTTGATATCTCCAGAATCTACAGTACTGGTGGTAGTTAAGACAACCTCCAAATCTAGTAAGAGTTTATGATGGTCAGTAGAAACCAAGAACATGGATCTACGTATGCTGGTGTGGATATTGGAATAAAGGAAGTAAGTGATTCACAACGATATGCGGGAATGAATATAGAAGATGATGGTAGATAGAGAGATGAGGCCACTCACAAAAAGGGTGAAGTAAAGGAAGTATCAGGGTGGGTGTAAAAGATTAGGCCGATGTTTTTAGCAAGAACTAAGCAAAAAAACTCCATTACAAGGAAATTAACAGCAATACGTATAGAACACAATCGAGGTAGAATAGCTTCTGCAGAGGCAACAACCAGTGCTAACTGTTCCACATCCTTTTATGATGGCCTATAGTTTCACGTAAGAATAAAAAGGAGATAGTTGCGAAATATTCAGTTACATGTTATATAATATCACATACAATAGTTCTAGCATAAACAAACTAAAGGTTTAAACGTTTTGAGTGTCACATTGAAAAAAAAAAACTTATTTCGTAATTTTGTACCGAACACCAGCGAACACGTGGAATTGCTCTCAACTAACACCTTACTATTTCAACTTCTTGTTTGTGTGTAACATTGATATCGGTATTACAACATCATCGGGGAATCTGTCTATTTTCTTATACTAATAACATGTACTACGCACTAATAATATTACTATTACCGCAGAACGGAAATGAAAGTGGAAAACAGGACCGCAATGGTTAAGAATATGTGAGCAAATATGTCAATCAATCATTAAATGAATACAAGAAATGGAGCAGAAGGTCAAACCAGTAATAGTACTTGAATAAATCCCTTTCATAAATAAAATGCAAATTTATTTTAGCATATGTACAAAATCAGCGAATTGTGAAAATAATTTCGCTCGTCTTTAGTACTTAATATATGCTAGAAGAATCATTTTTGAATATGTTGACACCACAACCCTTTTGTCTACAATTCAGCATTTCATACGATATTCTTTTAATTATATATCACGGTTGCATAATAAAGGTAAACTTTTGCATTTCAATACCTGCAATTTACATTTCACGCAATATTCATTACACATCACCATCCATCTGCACGATTTGCTTTCTTGCACGCGCTTCAGGTGGCTGTTTATAAGAGATTACTCAAAGCGTATTGAAAATCGCCTTAAATACCAAATCCAGACATATTGCCATTGAACCAAGGCTTTTTCAGTATCTCATGATCATCACAGTAGTGATTTAAATTCGGGGGACGAAATTCAAGGTATTTTCTCGGTTGCTCAAAAAGAGGTAAGTCGACGAAATGGAAAGCATAAAACAAACAAAGCGGCCCTAAAATATGCAGAGAAAACTATTGCAACGGATTTGGACAACATCGCAGGAATGACAGATTGATTTCGGCAAACTGATGGAACACCGAGATGACAATGACACAGGATATATTTAGAGAACAGCCATGATCGCATCCATACACGCAGCTGCCTCGAATCAGGCCGGAAGGCGGAATCAATGTTCAATGATGAAGGTCAAAATCAGCATTTCGAGTAAAGTTGGACAATTCCTCATGAAAGATGGAGGAGCTGCTCAGCCGAAATAGCAAGAAATACCAGTATTACTAATACATACATACATACATACAGACAGACATACATACATACATACATACATATATATATTATATCTATATATATATATATAGATATATATATATATATAACTATATATATATTATATTATATTTATATATATTCATGTATTAGTGAAGCTAGTTACTTTTAGCCCTTTCATCTCAGCAGCTCCTCTATCATTATATTTTATATATATATATATCTATATATTATATATATATATATATATATATATATATATATAATATATATATATATATATATACTATATATAATATATATATATATATATATATATATATATCTATATATACATATTATATATATATATAAAGAAAGTTTAATTTTCTTAAATTGGAATATATTCAACCTTTACAGAGCTTGGTACCAACCCGAGACCAACATTGCTAACGTAAATTAACGAAAAGTTTAGTCATTCAAAAATTATAGCAAAATACTTTAGACACAGAATACAAATTGCAGAGACTCGTTCCTACATTCGGACTTTTTAAAAAAAACGAGGGGATATCGTTGAGCGCCGAGTGTAAAATAGCTCTGCTAGCTCTCAGGTTAAAGCGCTTATCATATTAATGATATATCTTCTATCTCTCTTACCCTGCAAGCTACGAATACGATCCTAAGTATACCTATTTTAAGCATCCTTTGCTACCCATTACTGCGAAAATGTGATACCTATGCTAATATACATTCTACGAAATAACACGTCCATTTATCTACTTTTTGAATAAGTAAATTTCCAATGTAAAATATAACCTTGAAGACGAAAAGTCAAGCATTCTTATTCAGTAGATGAAGTCTTTAAAAAAAAAATGAGAGAGAAAGAGAATAAGAGAAAAGATTTTTGTATCGACAATAGCATGCCTACAGCATCAACAATAACCTTTAAGATAATACTAACTGCTTCCATATCTGTAATCTTACTGAAGGCAAGAAAAAAAGTCATTTATCACTCCGTGTCAAATACCGCCTGTCGCAACGTGAACAAATCTTTACGGTTTAAATAATTTTCCATTTTGCTTGATACCTCATCATCATCATCATAATAATGAAAATGATGATGAAACGATGTTGGTGAGAGAGGAAATGGGAACTTAATTTTTACTAATGTGTGTATATATATGTATATATTTGTATACATATATATATATCTATATAATATATATATATATATATATATATATATATATATATAGATATATTATTATATATATATATATATATATATATATATATATTATATATATATATATATCTATCTATGTATTTATAACCATATGGAAAAACCTTTTCCAGGCAAAATGCTATAAAAATGAAAGAGCAGACATGACAGAAGCCACTGACCTTTTCGAATTCACAGAACTCGAGCTGTCGCCTTAGGGTTTCGAGGTAGTTCAAAGCGTTGATGTAGTTGAGAGCGTATCGGTGATAAGCTTGGCAAAGCATGGTGGCTTTGCTGCCCTGCAAAGGAGAAAGGAAAACATCATGAAAACAATTCAAGAATAGTAAAATGATCTTCACGTGAATTATCTAAGTACTGTAACTTGAGTCCCTTATGTGTTACAAAAGTACAATCACTGTCATGCTAGAATGATAAACGAAAACATTTGCATCGACAATCTTTGATATTAAACAGTCCTGTCATGAATAAAGTCGAATATCATAAAATGGCAAAATATGACTGGCACTAAATACCTCGCTCACATTATTTGTTTCATATGAACAAACAACATTATATATATATATATATATATATATATATATATATACTATATATTATATTAAGCGTGTGTGTGTGTATAATATAACGAACTAGAGAAAGTCCATGAAACTAAAATACTATAAGCCTGAAATCTCTTGGCAGAATAGAGAAGCATTAGTTTCATGGGTTGCTCTTCGTGTTGTTTATGTAAATATTCATAATACACAGAAGCATAACTGCATATCATGCATAGATACGAGTAAAGTACTGATTGTTTATGTATACAGCAATACAAACCAATATTCCATGCCGTACACACAAAAGAGAGAGAGAGAGAGAGAGAGAGAGAGAGAGAGAGAGAGAGAGAGAGAGAGAGAGAGAGAGAGAATTCCATTCTTGAATCTTCATTCGACGGTGCATCAGCTTCCTCGAATAATCAAATTAGAACTTCATCGAACTTGCAAATTCTCTTTTCGTTGAGGCTGGGGAGAAGTTCCCAGGGACGTAAGAATTTTTTGTTTTCATATCTTCCGATTCTTCTTCTTCACCTTTGCACTTTCCACTTCCTTCTGTTTAAGTTTTATTTTATATTGTTTATAAAGAATCCATCATAATCTTTCATCTATGCTATGCCAGTTCCTCGTTGGACGAGTCGGTTACGTGCTTGACTACTGATCTTGGGAACCGGGTTCGATTCCCCACTCTGCCAAAAAGGAATCAGAGGAATTTATTTCTGGTGAAAGAAATTCACTTCTCCATGTGCTTCGGATCCCACAATAAGCTGTAGGTCCCGTTGCTAAGTAACCTATTAGTTCCTAGCCACGTAAAAATGTCTAATCCTTCGGGCCAGCCCTAGGAGAGTTGTTAATCAGCTCAGTGGTCTGGTTAAACTGTGATATACTTAACTTTCATCTATGCTAAAATATCGATAGTTTGCCAGAACTGACAAAACTTTTCTAATTACTTGTTCAAACGTGTTTAGATTTTTACTCTTTGTAATAGAGGTATTATACTTTTCATAGACGTGAAAGTTCTTTTGGAATTAAAAAGTTTGTATCAGTCTCGGGATTATTGCCCATGAAGACTTGATATCTGATACCAAGATGAAACTATACAACGAATGAATTATGTAAGTTAGAGAAATATTTCCCGGAGATCGATGGCTACGTCACAGGTACGTAATTCAGATCCGTGATGCATAGAAAACTAATGAAATCTGCTTTAAGAGGCCTCAATTTTCTTACGAGCATTGAACCGAAATCATCAATTATACCCGCGAGGCGTCACATTTTCTCTATCCATAGGAATGAATACAGGCGTCAGTCCATTCTTAAAATTCTTTACGTCACTCTTGCATCCTTGGTTATCACTTCCACAGACATTTTGCAGAAGATTTACCTTTACTCCCTTCCTCGAGCAGCATACAATTCTACCTCTCTTCATTAAACAATTATTGGCGACATTATCTGTGTGTGTGTGTATATATGTTATCATTATAAACACGACAAAAATATAGGCTACACATTACTAATGCGCACTGCAAAACTATATATTTCAGCCGACATACTTTAGTCCTGATCACTGGTGAAACTGGACACTTAGTAAGTGACAGGAGTATCTATATGCAATATGCAGGTATGGAATACGACAATGGTATTGGAAATGGCGATTGTCCTGTGATGAAAGGAATGAATACGTGTTGTCTTATTACAGCTTAAACTCCCACCTGTGTCGAGTCCCGTGGGCTTATCCGCTCTACCACTTGCTTCAGAATGGGTCGTAAGATTAACTGGGCCATGAAATGAGATTTCCAGCGTTCTCCTAACAAATTTAATTTCTCAGTTTTACTGGTGATACCACGTTCCAGAATCTTCTTTTTGTACGGGTCGTTACTCGTGAAAACCAGCTTAGCCTCACTAGTTTTCGGTATGACCAGGGTCCTCCATATGTGCGAATATCCCCGAGCTCTGAACCGTAATTACTGACCGTTTATTCTCTGTGAATCTTGGTGAGACAGATCTGCAGGCTTTTCCGACATAAATTCTATAACGTTTATTGCGTGGGGTTTCATAAACTACTGAATTTTGTTTTTAGACATATACATTAATAAACGAACCATTGATGGATTTAGTCTAGTGAAAAATAAACGGATTGTCAGAGATCAGGTGTCAGTTACTTTTTTCATGCTTTCAACATCAGGGAACTTATTGTTAAGAACTAATTGTTTCGTATTCATGAGATCGCCCACATATACTGGGTGCAGTAATTAGAGCAGATGTTGATAAAGAATCAAAATGTTTTTCCGGATACCCAAGCAAACATTTCGCAACCAAAGAAATAGACTGAAGCCAAGTGTGATTACTGAATCATTTTGATAATTTTGGAGGGGGATGTAGGGAATAATAAATGTAGACTCCGTTCATATGGTGATGGTGCATTTTGTCTGGTCTCTCGTAATTAAATTATCTAAGAGGAGCAGTGTAGTCGTTAACGATTAAATAGAATCATCAATTGCTGAAACAAGAAAAGTAACGGAACACACTGAAAACGCCATACCTACAATATTAATATATATATTATATATCTATTAATATTAATATAATCTATTTAACCTATATTATATAATATATATCTATATATATAACATATATATATATATGGTGTATATAATCAAGGAACAAGGGACACGAAGATCTCCATTCTTATAAATCTACTGCCGACGTTTCATGACACATGTCACATTTTCAAGCGAAAAAGAAAATAATTTGCAATACAGATAGAATCCCAGTATTGAAAATATTTTAATAGAAGTTAAAATGCATAAAATTCACAAAATGAACATAGAACAAGGAAAAAAATGACCACAAGAGATATAGTTCAAGGAATACAGAAACAGACTTTCCAAAGCGAAATGAAAGAGATAAAAGAAAGCAGAAAATATGCATCAAAGAAAAGCTAGGCATCATATAACTGAGTTGACGACATTTGAGTCAACTCAGTTATATGTTAGCTAGCTTTTCTTTGAACCATATTTTCAGCTTCCTTTTAATATTACTTTTTCATTTCACTTGGTGAATCTACGTCTGTGTTCCTTTGACGTATATCGTTTGTGGTCCTTTTTTTATTTTTTTATTTTGACTTTATGTTCATTTGAATACCTACCATTTCTATCATTTTTAAACTTTCCAATTTCTTTCAAAAATTTGTAATAATGGAATTCTATCTGTAGCGCAAATTATTGTCTTTTTTAGCCTTGAAAACGTGTCATGAAACGTCGGCAATAAATTTGTAGGAATGGAGGTCTTCGTTTCCCTTGTTCCTTGATGGTGTATGTTTTGGCCAAGGCCTCTCTCTCTCTCATACATATATATATATATATATATATTATATATATAATAAATAAATATAATGTATATATAATATATACATACATATATATATATATAATATTATTACCTATATACTATACTATATATATATAAAAATATAAAAAATATCTATCTTACACACACACACACACACACACACACACACACCACACACACACACATATATATATATATATATATATATATATATATATATATATATATATATTTTTATAGTATATATTATATATACTATATATATATATATATATATATATATATATATATATATATATATATATTTACTCGTATATAATGTGTATCATTGCAAGTATTGAATTTTCTAGATATTCTGTTACTTTTCGGAGGTTTCCAACGTTAGGTAGTTCTGTTTCATAGTTAACGACTTCATTGGCCCTTCTAGGTGATTTAATGTTTCAAGTCATATTTGCACATTCCTGACTAATATTTTGAATTATTTGCGCCTCACCTCTAATACAGATTATATAACATTCCTTTTTGAAAAAGCATTGTACTCTACGATTTATTTGAATTTCCCAAGAATATGCCGTGATAGTTATTAGTCGTACCAACGCACAAATCACTTGACATTACCAAACATACTAGTCAAAACTAATTTGATAATAAATTTATCCACATATTAGTTAAAACCAATTTGATAATGAATTTATCCACAAGTAAACTGTTTGTGTAAAAAAATGCCAAGTCATAATTACACTGTGGTAGTCTATATCGAACATACTATCAAAGATTTCGATCTGAGCACTGAACAACACAGGACAAGGACTTGTAACGAGCGTTTTTGGTTGCTGGTATTAACAGCTCAATTTGTTTTACGCAGTTATATTTGTATTTTTACTATTTTTGTACTGTTTCAGTATCATGCTGTCATTCCTTTGAAGATGTATATGGACGGAAACCCACACTTTCACCTTAATTCTGATATTTCATATATATGATATATATATATATATATATATATATATATATATATATATATATATGATTTCGTTGCATACATATCTGTCTATGCGTCTCTCTCTCTCTCTCTCTTCTGCCTCTCATCTCTCTCTCTCTCTCGTCTCTCTCGTCTTCTCCGCTCGGCCTCTCC
Source organism: Macrobrachium nipponense (assembly GCF_015104395.2). Taxonomy (NCBI): domain Eukaryota; kingdom Metazoa; phylum Arthropoda; class Malacostraca; order Decapoda; family Palaemonidae; genus Macrobrachium; species Macrobrachium nipponense. The sequence continues at coordinate 28,948,202 of NC_061101.1, read as the reverse complement.
TCTCTCTCTCTCTCTCTGTATGTATGTATATAATTATTATATATACATATATAATATATATATATATATATATATATATATATAATTATATATATATATATATATATATAATATATATATATATATATATCACACATACACACATATATTACATATAAATGTTGGTGAGTTATAATTGTAAATATTGTATAGAGATCATGCGTAGGAATTCACAGCATCCCGGTACCTACCTTCTGGAAGAGTTTGACAAGAACGTTCGTCGTATCCAGCTGACCTCCTGGGACTTGATGTTGTTTCCAAGAGATTGATGAAAACTCTTTGCAGGAAAGCAAAAAAAGAAAAAGCGTATGTGACTGAAAGGTGCAAAAAATGTTAAACTGGGAAAACATTAGTTCTATGATAAAATATTATCAACAGAAGAGAGGAGAGAGAGAGACAGAGAGAGAGAGAGAGAGAGAGAGAGAGAGAGAGAAGAGAGAGAGAGAGAGAGAGAGTGCAATATATTTTTAATATATAATTCCAGATACTGCTTCAGGTTTCAAGTAATATTAGATGTCTTGTAAGATCAGGTCTTGTTATGTGGTGAAGCAATATATATATATATATATATATATATATATATATATAATATATATATATATATATATATATTATATATGCGTGTATGTGTTTTATAAGTAGTTAGAGAGAGAGAGAGCGAGAGAAAGATGTGAAAAAGAGGAAGAAATATGGAGAGAACGGGAAGAAGAAGAGGGGACTGAGAGAGTTGAGAGGAGAGGAGAGAGGGAAAATGCTTCCTAAAATATTAGTTACACGAAATATTTCTCATCATGCATAACGAGAAAGATTACTTTTCCTGTTCTACAGTTTAACGCTTGTGCACACCATTGGAAACAAAACAAAAGTAAAATTCTGAAAAAATATTTATTGGCTTTCAACAGTAATCGTTTCATCTATACTTTTCTTTGATTGGTCTGTGCAAAATTAGTTTTCACGCTAAAACACTCATGCTGGGCGTCTTTTCTATACCTTAATCAAATACTGTCATATTCTACCGTAAAAAAATACTCGCCAAAAATAAAATAAAAGAGATACATAAATGTTTCTGCACCATGCAAAGCTTCGCTAAATTGCCCTTTCAGTGATACACAGTTTATTGCTATTTCTGTCAACCGTTTCGCAGTAAAGGATATTACAGCAATTTTTCATGATGTGTGCGCTCTAAATGTATACCTATGCATCCATGTAAACTAAGTAGTTTTATATACTATACAGTATTTATTTATCTAACAGAATTGCGTAAAGATAAAAGATCATTAATTTTGTTTTTTGTATCTATTCCGGTTTTTCTGGATGGTCTGATCAATATTTTAGTATTTTTTTAATACCTTTTACTGCCACTCTCTCTTCTCTCTCTCTCTCTCTCTCTCTCTCTCTCTCCTCTCTCTCAAGTAGCGTCATCAATTAACTTACGGACAGCCATTGCAACATCTGCACATAAATATCTACACACACAAAACTGATTTCCTGAAGTATATCTGAAATTTGGATAGCGGAAATGCATACACTGTTACTTCGTCCGTTTTACACACTTGTACATCAAGACAAACTCCTCACAGAGAGATGGGTCAAAAGCCGCACCAGGCATTATTAAAAGACCCAAATCGATTGAAGAAATATGCTCTGCTGGACAGTGGTTGTTTGCCAAACAGTGTCTAGTTACAGTCCTGCACCCTAAACACACAGGACGTTATTTTCCTGTAATGGCCACTTATCTGACGAAATAACTGCGGAATTTGTAGATCTGTAGCTTGTTTGTTACATAAGTTTAATTTTCTCTCGGAAGTGAAATATTAGTAAGCACGATATTCTCACATACGCTAGCAATTCCAAGAACGGAGAATCAGGTTTATATAATTGTAACTGGGAATCTTTCCTGCAAACTAGAGAGTAATAATAACAACAGTTCGAAGTTATTGGTTCAAGTTATCAGGAAATTTCCTTACCAATACATTATATTCA
>NC_061101.1:28896180-28943680 GCF_015104395.2 Macrobrachium nipponense | reverse complement strand
ATACCATAAAAGGGAGCCAGGCTTTAATCATGAGCGACCACATAAAAAAAAAAGAAAAAAAAAAGAAAAAAAAAGAAAACACCGGGTCATCTGTAGGAAATGCCCCTATAATAAGATATGATATTAACAACGATTTTACTTCCTTACACACAAGATTTCTGTTGGCACTGAAACTCCTAATTAAGCTTATCTAATTATTAGCTTATAATTTAATGTACCATTCTCCTTCGTTCGCGTAAGGGGCAAAGTGTATCCAATGCATACAAGGGAATGATAGTGAAACCCGTGCGAAAATTACACCTCATGGCACAACTAATTGCTGGAAACTGGAAGATTAGCAATTCCAGGAACCATCTTTTCTTTCCGAGGATATATATATATATATATATATATATATATATATATATATATATATATATATAATATATATATATCTAATAAAAGGAGCCCATAAAAACACCAAAATATAGAGAGGAAAGTACTATATTTCAGAGACTGCTGTCTCTCTCACTATGAAGTCTAGTTGTTTTTGCGGTCTGGCATAAGGGCAAAGAATAATCCTAAATTTAAAACTAAATGTTGATTTACAGTAAGGGGGGTGTTGGATAAGTTTAGAACTTTGTCTTGTTGTTCAAGATTATTCCATGTGATATTCTAACATTTGGGATAATAGGTGGGGGGGTAATTTTAATGAATTCCTCTCAAAATTAAACGCATTAGTGCCCAGCATCAAATTTAAAGTTGAATGGGAAACAGACAACAAAATTCCTTTTCTTGATGTTTTAATAATCAGAGACACGACAGAATACAAATTTACCACATACAGAAAACCAACGTTCTCACTTTCATATATTCACTACTTTAGCTATCACGACATTACCATCAAGATAGGCGTAGCTAGCAACCTATTCTTAAGAGCCTTACGAATTTGTTCCCCAGATTTCCTGGAAAAAGAATTTGAACTAATTCGCAAGCAACTTTCGTCTTTAAAGTATCCTGACCATTTAATTGAGAAAGCAATTCAAAAACGCAAACGTAATTTTCTACCGACCCCCTAAAGACAAGACCAGAGACACACCCAACAATAAATAAAAATTCCTCACCTGGAGACGATTAAAAGAGTAACGAACACCCTTGGGAAATCCAACCCTTTTGCATTTACCTACCCAAACACCTTAGCCAAATCCCTGATTAACGTCCAACAAAAGGCATCTCCCAAGGACTCTGGGGTCTATGAGATCCCTTGCCAAGACTGTGACCAATCTTACATCGGATTTACAGGTAAATCACTTCCCCAGAGATTAATACAACACAAACGGTCAGTTAGGTATGAACAACAGAACTCGGCTATTTTCAACCATATAAATGAACATAACCATAGAATAAACTGGAATTTGTCACGTGTAATTTATAGCAGCAACTGCCGGTACAAGAGTCAAATGATGGAATCGGCCTTAATAAAAGAGAAGCAGGTAATGAACATCTCAAAAGGGGCATGGATTTCGGATGTCGTCGACGAAGTGTTTATTCAACCAACGCATAAGAAGATTAAAGGAAGATTATCAGCGGGGGTGACCTAAATTGGCTTACTTGTGGACGGATCTCTTGGTATAAATACCACCTTTTCTGTAAACTTTTCTCATTCATATACCTGAAGAGAGAGACAGCAGTCTCTGAAATATAGTACTTTCCTCTCTATATTTTGGTGTTTTTACGGGCTCCTTTTATTAGATGGAATTCTGTTGTTACAGAACCATTTTTTAACCAGTCATATATATATATATATATATGTATATATATATATAATATCAAACATATATATATATATATATAATATATTATATAATATATGTTATAATATATATATATACCACACATATATATATTATATATCTATTAGATATATAATTATATATTATATAATATTATATATCTTCATTTATGTGCTTATATGTTGTATGAACCGAATACATATATTATATACACACACATATAATATATATATATATATATATATATATATATATATATATATATATCATTTATGTGCGTATATGTTATATGAACACAATACATATTATTATATACACAAACACACACACGTATATATATAATGTGTATGTATGTGTGTGTGTATATATATATATATATATATATATATATATATATATATATATATATATATATATATATATATATATGAAGATAATTAAAGTGACAGGTCACGTGGATGTACAGGTGTTAGTAAGCACGTGAATGTCGTTCTGTGGAGGAGATTCGTACAAAGGAAGACCAGTTACAGTCCCGAAAGGCCAAAAGTTAGCTATTGTCCAAACTTGTGAGCTCATACATTTTCCGTTTTGGCAGCCAGGAGAGGAGGACAAATTATAATAGACATTATAACGGACACAATAGAAAGTCCACACCTGCATTCACTCCTTGCAACGGGTACCAGGTGCTGGGTGACTACGTTGCGTTGAAGAGTACACATATTTACGCGTGTGGATGCACGAAAATTATCATTCGAGGAAACCGATTCTTTTCAAATTGAAATCGATGATCGGTACTTCTATGCCTAGATTTCCTTGTGTGATGCCAGTGGATAGATCACCACAGGAGCCTTACGTCAGTTCCGGATCTATCAGTGAAAAACCATGATTATTGACCAGATGTTTTGTCCAACCTAATTCCTTTCATTTCATTTATGTAAGTCTTTCATTCTTCCATTCACTTCACCTTTCTCAGTTATTCACTCTTGCAGTGATCAAGAAAAGGGAAAATCAGATCACTTCTCAGATGTTGGCTACTCTTTTCTATTACCATTGCGGACAAAGCTGAAGAAAAATTAATAGCCATTACTCACTGGGGAAAGGTTTTATACTTCCATCTCTAACTAATATGTCAAGTTACAGGCACTGGAAAAAAGAAATATCTCTTATTCTCGCTGGTTTCACATTAAACAGATAATGAAAGAACGGTTGCAAAAACTGCAGAGAGAGAGAGAGAGAGAGAGAGAGAGAGAGAGAGAGAGAGAGAGAGAGAGAGAGAGAGAGAACAAATACACAAATTTCTCTTCCTAAAAGATGATTGATAGCTTAATCACATCTCAGTTGTCAGGTAGCGAAACCTGAGCTTATATATATATATATATATATATATATATATATATATATATATATATATATATATATATATATTTATATATATATATATATATATATATATATATATGTGTGTGTGTGTGTGTGTGTGCGCGCGCGTGTACGTGTGTGTATGTATATGTGTATATGTGCTTTTGTGCGCGTATGTGTGTATGTATAATGTTAAGTGAGCTTGATAAGATGGAGTGGAGCATGGCAAATAACGAGGAAATGGAGGAAAAATGAACTTCGGTTTAAGACATCAGGAATATGTAAACACTGAGGATGAGCCCTATCATCGGAGAGGAATAAGGGGACAGGAAGATGGAATAGCAACAGTAATTCGTGAAATGAGGAAATGGGTGCCTGGTAAAGTAAAAAGGAAAAATGTGTTTAAGAGAGTATTTGATGTGTAACTGCACGGCAAAGGAGATTGTTTACTAATATACAAGATGTTAGCTGAAGCAGCAGGTAAGACAGTGGGAGAGATTATTAAGACTAGGTCCCTAAATAGAGGGTGAAATCTGGTAGGAGCTAAAAGATGAATACGTTGTTCTACAGGGAAGTAAATGCAACTAGAAAGGTTAATGTGCAAACTGGTAGCAGAAGGGAACGGAATTGCTACGCTTATCTCTGACGTGAGTGAATAAGGATCGAAAATAGGCACAGCTTCATGACTCAAATGTGGAAAGGGTAATGTGAGCTTAAGAAATCCTATGGATATGACTGTTGATTGTAAAACTGAAATTCAGACAAGAATAAAGTCACATAAGATAAAGTTACATGCTGCAGTACAGTAACGATAATATGATAGTAGCTGACCACGATGGTTAGGTATTTCTTAATGTGAGGAAGGGTTTAAAGGTATGACCTTTAAGAACAATTGTTCCTTCCATAAAAACAAAGGTGACATAGGAGACTTAGAATTATATGATTATATTTTTTTGTATACTACGGAAGTCGCACGGCAAGAACTTTTTTGAGAAAACAATACAGCTAACACAATGAGTGATGGTACAGACAGTGTGGGTTCATACAAGCAGAAAAGTAAGTGGATCACTTATTTGTAAGGGAAAAGGTTTGCCTATGTCAGATTTCATCTTGGAGACCAGACTCTCCCGCCCTCGCTGGTGTGGAAAGGACTTTCAATATCTTCAGGAGGTCAGGAAAGAGCATGGACTGGTCTGTGAAGGTTCTGAGAGGTTGCTGAACATGTTCAGGGTGTTGCCCTTTATTTTGAAATTTTCAAAGATTGGGAATGAGAAGCGACTTTGTGAGGATTATAAGATTTCTTGAAGGTTGTTGGACGTTGGTAAATATGGTCTACGGAAGGCGTACACGGTTGGAAAATATATTGGGGTGGCAACTGCCGGTGACATACTATTTAACAATGACTATCTTTTGACATACTAGCCATCTCTTATGCCAGCTGACAACCTTAAACCATTTTCCACGTCATGTGTTGACCTTTCAAGTCCTAATGTGCGTATTCAATGACTGCCGGCCAGGGGATATAAATATTGGACATTTTATGTGTGCTAGTGATGTGGTTCATCATTTGGAGTTAAGACGTTTTATCTTCAACTAACAGGTTGAATGAAGTTAGAGGTCTATAATTACTGCATGTCACTTTTATCGGCCATTGCATAAAAATGTATGAGAATTGGCCAAGGGGGGGGGGTCCTTGTTTGTAAAATTGGAGAATTCAATTGGGTTTTTATTTGTGGACAATACTCATTAATCTTATTTTTTCTTCTTTCCTGTGACTGAATATGAGTGATATTTAATATACTTGCACTTAAACTCTTTTTAAAATTGTTTCAAGTAATTTTTTATTAAAAAAACTATTACCATTAACTTCACGTTTCGTTAAAAAATAGTTCTATCATTTATGAAGGTCCGGGATTTAGTGCCAATCCTCTCTTTTCAAAGTAATATCCTTTGCAGCTTCAAAACAATATAAAAAACGAGGAAGATAAAAATGTAAAAATATTGTACGATGAAAAAACACCATCTTTCTTTTCTACGACTTTGAAGAAGTACAGGAACAAATTCCTCCTATTCATCATATAATGTTTTCTGTATAACATTCCAACACAATATTTATCGACTTTTCATTTAACTAGTTTTCATCACTTGAATCTTTCACATTTTCTTTTCTCAATTCAGCGTTGCCGTTTTGTGGTTTTTTTTTGTCTGATAACTTGATCAAATAGCACTATCTGGCAACTCTCTGTGATCACAGTGACTACGACTGTATCTTTCTTTGTAAAAAAACCACACTTATAACTTTCCTTTAAATTTTGGTAATTAAATTTTGATGTTGATAAAAAAGTACCATAAACAAAATATATACACAATTTAATTCTTTAAAATATAATCATTAAATAATAAAAGTTTAAACATGTATAAAAATTTGTAAAGTCCAAACGAATATCCATCTCCTACTGATAGTCGACTTTGACAATTACGGAGACAAATTATGTGGATGTCATTGCATTGGTAACACTGATACCCAACACTGAGTGTGGTCACGGTGGCAACGCTGTTTCTTATCACATTTTATTTTGATGAGAACATTCATTTGTAACTATTCCAGAAAAGATCTGATTCTATTTTTATTGGGATGATTCTCAGTAAGACGGAAGGTTGAAATATACACGTCTGTAGATATCAATGCGTTAAAAGGTCAATAAAAGGTCGGAACAGGACATCGGCACGACGGTAATAGAAGTTGGCAGAGCCTTAAATAGGTCGTTATAGCTGGTTCACTTAAGGTAGATTCTTGGGCGAGCCCTAAGCTTATACGAGACGTTTGTTTGGCGACAGCTGATTGGCTGGTACCGGGAGTTAGGCAGCTCCCAGCCAATCAGCGGCCGCCAGACCAACGTCTCGTAGGCATAGGGTTCACCCAAGAATCTACCTTGAACCAGCTAGGTATCTAGACGCCGTCGGAACAGACAGAAAAGGTCGTTAGTTAGCAAGGCGTTACTGGTCAGGTTTCTAGATGCTTGGCGACTGTAAAAATTCGCGAGGAAAGGGGGAATGGCCATGAAGAGGCCGGGAGCAAGCATTTCTTCCAGACCAGACTAAAATCAGCTTATAGAAAGTCTGTAACTTTCCAGAGTGTCGGAAGATAGGACTTCAGGAGGGAAAGTATTAGCGAAGCATTGTCTAAAAAATTCGAAATAAAAGGAAAAGAGTTGAGGGGACCATACCGGAAACTAGAAGTTTATAAGAGAATCACAGGTTAATGTAGAAGGTGTAATTATGTGTGGTACAGAGGATAACTTTCGGTGATCATTTTACATTAGAAATAAAGTGCCAAGGGATAAGAAACTGGGTTGAAAATGGAGTGTGGAATGTCTGTTGTTTGCATATGATACAGACTGAATGGAGCTAATGAAATGAAACTACAAAAACTAGTCATATGCATGAGTTTAAAAAGTGGTTACAGATGGAGAAAGTTGAGTAAATATGAGTAAGAGGAAGATAGTACAATGAATCTTAATTTGGATGATGAATGAATGGAAATGGTTTAAACATGGTGGACTTTGGGTTTAAAATAATGGGCGCTAATAAGGGCCAGTAAAGAGTGCTCAGCTGGTATTCAATGCCTGGTGTTCGACTCTCTCACTTGACCCGGCTAGGAATGATTGACATTTTTTACCTGAGAATCAAAGACCAGGGAAAAGGGAGTTGACCAATGTACTCCACAATCATACATACAACTGTGCTTGTCCCTCTCCAAGGTTATTCTGTGTTGCTAATTGACCTTTTGGTAAGATAGGTGAAGGGGCAAATTGCACAGTACTTGAAGAAAGTGTGATTTAGGGATAAAAAAATAGCAGCCTGGAAAGACTTGACGTATCTATGAACCCGAAGAAGGGAATATTGTGCACGTTCTCATTTATATAATTGAACTGTGAACCCTCAATGTTAATGACAGTGATTTATACTATATATGGTGCATTGAGATCCGAAAGCGTGAGAAATGTGGTGAAAATATTTATCAGTGCTTTATGGTTTAGTCATGTGAAAAAACTGGAGGACAATCGATTGGTGACAAAAATGTGTAGAATTCGGAAGCACAAAAATGTGTATCCAGGAAGAGCAAAGGTGTATGCAAAATATAAGTGAAAGGTGCAACTTGTTTAGATCAGAGAGAGCTCAACACACACTGAATATCTATTTTATAGAGCTGCAATATGCCGGAAGTGGCTGATTCTTAGGCTTTACGAAAGTGCCGTAAAGCAGGACAAAATCTTTTTCACAGGTACAAATGGGAAAAATATCTTTTGAAATAAAAAGAAACTAAAAGAGACCGAAAGCAGAAAGGGTGACAGAAGATTTCAACTGTATTGTTTTTCTTTCGTTTCTGCATAATCTTGAATCATTTATTTCTTTCCAATGTTTGCTTTATCAAGATGGATATTGTTTTGACTTTTCCACTTTTATTTACCAACGATTAACATTCAACCTTACAATCTGTCAGTCAAGCTTATAAATAAGGTCATACAAAAAGTAGGTCTACTCTAAAGTAAAATAAGTCACAAGCACATGTCGGCAATTTATCGCATACACATCACAAACAAGCTGGCTAGAAGAAAACAACCGTAAGAGGAGAACGAAAATCCTCAGTAAATGCTGGTTAATTGTATGAAGCACTGTTTACAACAATCAATAAGTCCTTGACTTGTATTCAACCTGTTAGTCAGGAGTGTGTGATACGTTGCCGATATGCAGCGTGAATGCTCCCTACAACATTCCATTGCTTTTGTTTTTCTGTTAATTCGTAGGTTTATAAAAATCGTGTCATTTCCTTTTTCAATACCTTCAACTAATTCAAATTTGGTGGTCTCATTCATGCATCACTTAAGAAAACTGTCACAACACGGCATCAAATTCATGTTTCTTTAATGCACACCAGTTCTACAAGAAATCTCCTCTTCTTTAGCTAACAACTGTTGCGTTCGCCCACAGGGAAAGAAATAATTGAGCAAATTTATGGCTCCTGTGGCAAGGGTGCTTGTGACGAGTGAAGTGACATTCAATTCATTCTAACTCAAAAATAGCTTTACATGATGGCAACTTCATGGTCCGTGGAGTATGTTCCCGAGGAAATATTACAGTAAAAAGGTCAAGACGTAGTGCAGTAATGTAATCTGCCACATCAATAATTTTCGAAGAAAAATGGCGTTCCTCATAAATTCTTTTTTCCAGAGGGGCTTATAAATTTTCAGGCAAATTTTCTCTTTTGCATAAATTAAAATCCAATTATGCTTCTCATTTATAAATCTCCTTGGTGCGGCTTAACGGCAATGGCAGACTTAAAGATTTAGTCAATAACTGACATCAATCTTTCTATTTACATTATACAGGATACCACTCTTAATTTTTTTCATTGGAAAACCACTTACAAAAGGCTCAGCAGATTTCAATGATATCAATAGAAAATTGTCATGTATTGCAATTACAGCTAAGGTAACAAAGCAAATTCCGAAAAAAATATATCGATCAAGATGCGCAAATAAATGTGTGAGTGGAGAGGATAACGTTAAAGCTAAATGAAAAGATGTTCCTTTAAGTTTAGTCGTGATGCACCCAAATTCATATTTCCGCTCGAAAATTAAATGTATATTATGGAGTAACACATCCAGTAGCAAGGCCTCAAAATCATCCAACAACAGGTTGCTCTTTCACAGCAAAGAATCTCTTGGACGTTACATTATATGATTTATGTAGAACGCTTTATACTTTTATTTATGCACAGACACAGACACGCACACACACACACGAAAGTACTTGGAACTGCCTTTTCTTTTTAAAATTTTCCCAGTGGCTTCAGTTAACACACACACACACACACACACACACACACACACACACATATATATATATATATATATATATATATATATATATATATATATATATATATATATATATATATATATATATATATATATCTTACTCAATAATTCTCCCTCCTATATACTTCTTGAATAGCTATTACGGAGAGTCAACGGCTACCTGCAGATTAAAAGACAAACACAGAGCTTCGAAAGTGGCAGTGTCTAACATATACGTAGAATATGGGCCTTATTCAAATCCCCATCAAGGAGGAGGACATGATTTAATTTTCGCTGACCATCTCTACCTAAAGGATATGACTCGCAACTTCTCACCGCAAACATCGAACATATGGGACTGCTGCTATCATAATATCAAAACTGGCTGCATATTTTATGTCAAAGAGGAAAATATACCACATATCTTCTGCTATACACGACTACGGTATACCATACTATGACTTATAAACATATTTTCAGAGAGCATCACTTCAAATAATGATAGCAAAACAACGTAATCCTACTGTATTTACTGCCAAGTAGCAGGATTTGAAAACCCATTCTTCATCCGTTGCTGAATGCCTGTGAGGTTTCGGGGGAAAAAAATCGCTTCAGGCTTGAATAATGATTAGTTCTTGCCGACCGCTACATTCCAAAGGAAAGGAAATGGAAAACTTAAAATGGCAAAACACAGGAAGCACGAAACGCTTCAAGCCATACAGTCTGCTTGAAAATATGAAAATATGCTTGAATAAATTATCATAACGAAAATGCACAATTTGTTGCCAGATATTGCAAAGGTATCTAAAAAGAGGAATCACAAGAAAGGGAAAATGAATTACTACCTATATGATACAAAGTGCATCCGTAAGTACTTACATAAATTGTGGGAATTCGGAAAATGTGCGAAACTAATTCGTTTTCATCAATATTCACAAAGAAAATAATTTTCAACTGCAAGTTACATGCAGAGAGGCCTTCTATGTTAAAGCTCACACAGATATCTAGTCAGCGAAGTTACTTTTGTTTAAACCATCCATGTTTGATGAGGACGTTTCCGGCGAGATCACAATTTTTGAGAATAAATCTGCCTAGCATCCATACGTAAATGTTGTGTGAAGGGGTGTCTTCCCTGTTGAAGCATGGACACGCATAAGCAAGAGCAAAACTTCGGGATCAAGGTATTTGAGAAAACCACCGAAGTTAGTCATTGTCTCAATGTGCCATGCGTCATACGAGAGATCCACTTTGATGTTTAGTTGGAGTGACACACAAATTGACTCTGCCACCTACTTGCTAACGAAATTGCTAATATCACCTTACTGAAGATATGATTAAGAAAAAGTTGGACTTGTATGCAGCAGCTGCCCACGCTTTCTATAGAGAAAAATCAACCTTTACCCTGCAGGTTATTTCCATGACAGGTAATGTAAAGTGTCATGCACTTAAGAGTTTCATCAGAGGAGAGAACCTACTAACCAGTGCTCTGGCAGTAAATTAAAAATCTTCTGCAAACCAAGTTTCACAAGTTCCTTGAAAATGCAGAATACTGTGGTGCTAGGAACCAGCAGAGGTAACCAATAATTTGCTGATATAGTTGGTATGCCCTGCAAGGTTATCAATAGTTCCTCTTAAATCAGGGGTACATATTTTAACACTTCTTGAAGTTACACTGCAGAAGCTAATCAGACAGACCCAACAGTTCAGAAAGAGACCAAATTTAGTTGAATGCTAATTACAGGAGCAGCACACTCCTCAGCCATGCCATCATGAGCCTGCCACCAAGTTCCAGTCATCTCAGCAGTAACCAATCAACCCAGGGAACAGTGATAAGAGCAGCATCAAGGAAGGAAAGAGCATTCACGCAATACTATGGCAATCCCTTTAGCCCGTAACCTATTAAGAATTCAGTTCACTGAGGCAAATAGCTGAGCCTGGACTCCATCCATGCAACATGGCTCATCCAGCCTCTTTTTGTAATTTCCATCTGTATCTTCCTACACAGTAAAACATCCCTCAGAGAAGCATTTACCACAACGAAAACTTCTCAAAAGGAGGGGAAATAATGTGATTTACATGAAGATGTTAGCAGTCTTTGCATATTGTTAAGTGAGATTTCATGGTAAAATAAATTATTTCAGTAAACTCCTCTCCCATAACACAAAAAGTGTTATTCATGACTAAACAACACCATTATTTTATAATGTGAAAACTAAAAGCACAAATGATTTAAACTAGTAGGTAACACACACAAACATGCACATACACACGTATATATATATATATATATATATATATATATATATATATATATATATATATATATATATATATAATATATATATATATATCTAATATTGCATTGTAGGACTTTTCACTTAAATGTAAAAATAAACCATACATTGGACGAAAAGCCAAATATTGTCACGTTGTAAGGAAACTATTTCCTGAAACTTGTTAGAATCTGTTTTGATTCAGTTAACCTGGGTAAATAATTTTAATGTAAGTCAAGGATTATTTTCTTTTGACCCGATCATAAAACATATGTTCCAGAAGGAACTGAAGGATAGAATAAAGAGGATTTTCAATAAGTAGATTTCGATTTTGATCTGCTGACCGTTCTGTGACCTCCCGACCTTTATGTATTCCCTTATGACTTGTACCCACCATTTAAATAGGCCCTTGCTTTTGTTTATCTTTAGATGCTGTGATCATGTCTTGGCAATAAGACGAAAGTACTTAGCATCTCCAGTGTTTAAATTTTCCTTCGTAGCTGTAACTTTCTTCATATATATATATATATATATATATATATATATATTATAATATATATATATATAATATATAAATATAAATTAATATATAATATATAATATTTATATATATTATTATTTATATAATATACATATAATATATATATTATATATATATTATATATAATTATATTATATATATGTATATATATACATATGAATTCATGTATTTTTGCAGTTTGTAACACCCTGACCATGGTATATTGATCTCATTATTTCCTACAGCATGCATTTACCTTTCACAATATGAAATCTTGGCTCATCCAAGACGATTTCAATCTCCCGTCAAATGTGTATCAGTTTCGGAATTAGGTTGTGTGTCTCTATAACATTAAGATGACATCCTGGATCCTTGATGAACATGAAAATTATGCACCTTGTAAGTCACTTGTTCATCTTTTTCTGAGTGCCTTGTACTCTTCCATATTAGAGGAATTTGTATCATATTACAGTAGGTGGAGACTTACTGATAGAATCAATACATCAGGGCACAGGGAGCAACTCCTTTCATAATAATAACTATTAACACCCTCCTTTCATATGGTACAGGTATTGAAGACTTTGCCATACGCCCGTTTATGTGAAATTACAGCCACTTCTCACCGATCCTCATGATTAGTAGAAGCAAGTGAGAAGAGACAACACAACAGGGGTTCGGCTGATGGATCTACAAGGATGTGAGTACAGGTTCCTGCCGAGCAATCATGAGAAGTGCAGGCTGAAGTGAGCTCTATCAAGTAACTAACGTTATTGCTTTTTTTTTTCTGTTGGGGGTATTTCTTAATTCAGAAATAAAAGGATGAATTACGGAAACGTCTCGATACAGATATAGATATATATGACAAGAAAAAAGAAAAATAATGGACTACAAGATTAGAGATGAAGAAGAATGTAACGGTGGAAAAACAATTCTATAGCTTGATAATCGTTTGCTTTTGTTGCCATTCAAAAGCTGTCGTCCGACTGTTCATTAACTATAACTACAGTATACAATATTGACAAATACACACAACACACATCAATTTGTCTACAGCCATCTTCAGTACGATAATGTTAAATGCTGTAGATAAAAATAATCATCATCTGCCGCAAACAACGATGACGATAACGTAGATGGTAGTATGAAAGAGAAAATATTACTTACACAACATAATTCATCGAGGTTCCCAAAGAGCAATTCAGGCTCGGCGAACATGGCATAGCCGTCCACCTGGATCTTCTTCAGAGGCTCCATGTATACCTGCAATGACAAGTGGGATGGACATTCATAACTGGTTAAATTTATATTCATGTATTTCAATCAAGGAGAGAAAATTTTGTCCGATTTACAAGAAATTGACTGACTGGAATATATACTGTACACATGGTATATATATATATATATATATATATATATATATATATATATAAGATATATATATATATATATAATACATACACACACACATATATATATATATATATATATATATATATATTATATATATATATATATATATATATATATATATATATATATATTATATTATACTATTATATATATTATATTATATATACATATATATATATGTGTGTGTGTGTGTGTGTGTGTTTTCGTGTACACGTACGTACATACATATATAACCACACATACACAAACATTTGCAGCGACGATGCAAACTGCCTTTGTTCCTACGTCTATTTTGATGCATAAACACTGGTAATGAAATAGATAAACAAATGACTGGACATATTCCATCATACTCATAGATAATGCACGCTAGCGATATACTATTACTCCAATGACTATGTACCCGATAAAAAGATACATAATCTTATAATATGAATTTTAATATGGAACTAAGCACATATTTTTCCGACTACCTTTTTTGGTTTGGTTTTTCTAGTTCAATGATTTTGAGTTATTTGGTCAACAGACATCAAAACAAAGGCAATTCTAGTATTCACTGTAAATATTTTTATGTTACTGATTGAAGAAATACAATATTAACAACAACCACAAAAGAATAAATGATATTATGGCAAAACTATATCCCTTCGAAAAGTCGTTAATGGACGTCTCGTAATAGCGCTTTCCAATCCATTAGGGTCCTGATAACAGAATTGATAGAGAAAACAGCTGTATTTACTTTTAATTTAACACATTACAGACGGTTTTCTCATCTGTGAATCAGCAAAAGCTGAAACGCCATACATGAATTAAGCATTGTTTTAGGAAGTCCTTTTTTGGTGAATCTCATTGAAGTACCTCACAACTTTTCTCTCAGGATTAAGTTTTTATCTAATTTTAGATCTAACTGATAGTCTTCATTTATTTTTATCTTCCATTCTTTTTTTATTTGTACACATATTATATTCTGTTTTAAACGCTTCGGAAAAAATGGTTCATTAATTTCAAATCTGAAAACATTTCTGTATGAAGTCATACACGCATGTAACTTTTAAAGGCATGCGCCCCTCCAACGCTCTCTCGCTCTCTCTCTCTCTCTCTCTCTCTCTCACATTAGTCAAGCTTGTTAACTTTTCCTGAATAAATATCTCCGGTAGATACAAACGAGTGTTTATGAGGTCCTCTTACTAATGTATTAATGCACAGAACAACTGTATAAGTGATAAAGTTCATATATATTTTCACAGGCAGGGCTTAACCCTGGCTTCCCTAGTACGATTATGCGAATCGTCCTGGATTTAGAAGCAAGCAGCATTAACACACGATTTCTCTCAATATGACTGAATTGAAAGTTGTCATGGTTTGCATAGTTATTAATCTTATAACGAAAAATCTGGAATATTTGTTCACAGGATGCTAGACTATTCTATTAAAAACAAATATATCACAACTAATCTGGGTCTTGATAGAGAGCATTAATATATTTTAGTTTGTGGTCGACGGGAGTCAATCAATCATCTCAAGATGTTTTTCGAGCGTCTTACCTAATAATGCTATGCATATGTTATGTAAATTTTTATGTAAATTACCTCTTCAATCAGCTGGTTAATTCTTATGGCAACCTTACCCAGGAACACGTAATGGACGGTCTCTAAATATCATCAAATGAGTAAATTTAGTGAATAAATAAGTAAGTAAATAAATAAGTAAACAGAACAAAATAAATAGATGCATATAGAGAAGTAAAACTTACCAAGAGGGAGGGAAGAATCGCTCTCTGAAACTTCCGAAAGCCATTAAAGTTTCTAGCAGATAAGTGAACGCCACGAAAAAAGAATTTATTCGCTTTAGTTCTCACAGAGGAAATTGTTTCTTATTTTTAGATCGTAATATTTAACCAGGATAAGATGACACACTTCCGTTGTGAAAGCCAGGAGGCAGAGGAGCCTTTTCTTTTTTTTAATGTTTAGTGAAAATCCCGGTGGCAATAAAAAAAAAACAAAAGTGGGGTAGGGGGTCACAATGACAGAACCACCCAAATTCTTTTAATATTCTCAGCTGAAGCTTCCAACGTGAATGTACTTCTAAATGTTCTTATTGTTTCTGATGGACATTTTCTTTATCTCATTCAAAACATTCGCTGGATACACTTTTCGTTTTATATATTTGATATCCAGTGACTCGACAAAATTGGCTTTGGTTGAATAAATATGCATTCATTCCAGCAAAATAAAGCAAATATGAAATTGCCTTATATTACTCTCTCTCTCTCTCTCTCTGTTGTGAAATCTAAACCGGCGCTTCATTGCCATAATAAAGAAAAATAAAATAAAATGCCTAGCGCAAGTCGAGTACGAATCCCTGTCGATGATCAGAATTTAATAACTATTCCCTGTAGTAAAATTTTTTCCTCTGCGTCACATAATTAAGAATCCACTTAAAAGGCGAACATGAGCTGAAACGTTAAAAAAACCTCAGTTCTGATGAGAAATCCACGTTTCCCATTTGAGCGTCGAGGGAATCCGTCTCCTGATGTCGTTGGACGAGCGAACGTCTTTCAACATGACCGCTGTTTATCATTCAAAAACTCAGACATTTCATTAATAGTTAGAAAGTCCGAAGTAAAATTTTCGGAGGATTTTTCTGCAGCTCGTGATTTACTACGAAATGACGGAGACCTGAACTTCTGGATGGAGCCAAAAATCGGAATGGCAATTTAAAGTTAAGAGACTGAATGGAAAAATGGTGGCGGTAGAGGTTGAGGCTGATGTTCCACCTGAACTCTACTAAACTCGTCCTGGTGCCCCTTTGTGAGTGAAGTTAACAGGTGATTTATGTTACTGGTGTACTGCCACCGGAGACGAGCTCAACGTTTGGATGTCGTTCTTTTTGATGATGTTAGATGAAAACAGATGTTACGGATGTGGGGCCTCCGAGAACAAGTTAATTTTTCTATATGTCAGCCTTGCTTTGACGGAAGATAAATTAGGACAGATGTTACTCACATCGTGATATAACCATTGTCGTTTAATAGACCTACAGCCAAATACACACACACACACACACACACACACACATATATATATATATATACACATGTATGTATGTATATGTATACATATACATATACACTCTCAACACACAAACAAACACATTTATATATATCTTATATTATATATATATATATATATATATATATATATATATAACACACATATCCCCATCCCTCAACAGCATTAACGCCTCAGTACAAAAAGGATTTCTTTGCAACTGAGAGCAACGTGTATCCAGGAAATAGTTTCTTCTCTTTATGTGCAGTAATGCTGGCCTAGGGACAGTGAATTCCCAGTTTACACTTGGCGTCGCCCGGCCAAGTCCCAAAGATCAAGACTTGCTGTCCCGACCACCTCCTTCTCTGACGCAAGTTTTGACGGTAAGGGCACAGTGGTATAGAACTAAAAGGCTTCAATAGATAACTGTTGAAAAATAAAGAAGAATGGCTATTTTGATCATTACACGGATGTGAATTCATTACAAACGGGATTATAACCTCATGATGTTTTTTTCATCTTAAACTGAGTGAACTATAAACGCTTTTCTGCTCATGAATATAAATTACGTAAGAAAAATCATTCCACTTTATAATTTTTCCTTCCAGTCGCACGAGTAAAAACTAATAAACTCTCCTCAGAGGCACATAGAGCCAATAATAAAAAAAAACGTAATAACTACAATTTTTAAGCAAGAAATCAGAATCGTAACATCACAGATAAATGGAATTACACCACAGAATTCTCAGATATTAATCCTTAAAAAATATTTATATCGAAACTAGTT
Source organism: Macrobrachium nipponense (assembly GCF_015104395.2). NCBI lineage: Eukaryota > Metazoa > Arthropoda > Malacostraca > Decapoda > Palaemonidae > Macrobrachium > Macrobrachium nipponense. Next base: position 28,926,648 of record NC_061101.1, on the reverse strand, counting down.
TATCTTCACAATAACCGATATTCAAAAGGAACTTACATACTAGGATACGTGCATCTACACTGACTTGGTTTCAAAATCTATACAGACTTGGTTTCAAACTAATGTATCTGTGGATTCATAAATAGTTGACAGGGACATAATCAATTCAGAAATGAAGGGATATCAGCAGTGATTAAGCATGCATATCCAATTCAGGTGCTGGACTTTGAATGGAAATCAACCAATTTCTGCCTTGATTGCTGAGGGCTCTGTTCCTAACAGTTGTCTATTTATTTATGTTGTTAATTTTACACACCACATTTATAGATTTTCAATTATTATGCCACAAATAATCCATTAACGTTGAATTCACTTCACACAGGGAATTCATTCATGTTAAAATGAATTATTTATGATAACTGTATCTACGTGCGCTTACCATATATATTGAACCTATGCGTGTGACTGATAATATTCTTTATTCAGTAAGGAAGATTTGTCAGAATTGATTTCATCTTCGTTAAAGATATTCTTGACAAATTTTAGTTCCGTAATTTTAATAAAAATTACCCTGTTTCCAATATGATAGCTTTGTGCTAAGTTGGTGACACCTTTGTATATATGATTGATATGAGAATTCTACACATGGCATATTCATACTTCCAAGTATTACGCCATGAATAAGCCATCAAAGTTGAATAGCTTACACCCAGAGGGAATCACGTGATAAGTGAATCGGCTTTGATCTTGGGTTTACATCCTGATACGGTGTAGATGTGTACGCATAATGATATGTATAATCTCCTTCGAGTGTACGTTATCCCCAAAATAAAATAAATTCGATTTGAATAGATTATTTGAGGCTTCATTGATATATATATATATATATCTATATATATATATATATATATATATACTATAATATGTATGGATGTAGATGGTATATAATATGTATATATATATATATATATATATATATATATATATATACACGACATATATATTATATATATATATATATATATATATATATATGATATATATACACACACACACATCTATATATATTAATATAATAGCTCTTATATATATATACTCATCTTATTAATTATATATATCTTATCTAATACGCACACAGAACGGTCTGACGACAAGTATCATAATTTTTAGATTCGATGTAACACCGACATCTTTAAAATATCCGTTAAGCTGAAAATGATCTAGTGAAGATGACTGAAAAAAAGATCTCCCTAAACAACCTGTGTAAAATCATAACAGATCAGTAATATCGACTTCTGAAACTTATCTTGAACCACAATCTGGAGAATGAATTCAAAAGCACTACAGTTTCGGAGTGTCATGCGCCTTCTTCAGTGTGGAGACATTAAAACCCAACTAACGTTTGACAAATCAATAGGATTTGGACCATGGAGAGAGAAGTCGCCAAAGAGAGAGGGTCCAGCTACAACATCAACAACACTATTTCTTCAGCCATCAAACTTCAAAGGGACTAAGCTAACCGTTTCTCAGCTCTCGTGTGAAAAGACAGGAGGGAACTCTTGATTTCCTATAGCTACAAAAGCCGAGGCATACCTAAAGGTTTGTTTGATTTGTTTGTTTGTATGGTGTTTTACGTTGCATGGAACCAGTGGTTATTCAGCAACGGGACCAACGGCTTTACGTGACTTCCGAACCACGCCAAGAGTGAACTTCTATCACCAGAAATACACATCTCTAACACCTCAATGGAATGCCCGAGAATCGAACTCGCGGCCACCGAGGTGGCAGTCCAAGACCATAGCGATCGCGCAGCTGAGGCGCTGCATACCTAAAGGTGTCGATTACACAGGATGACGAAGACTATGGCGTGCCAGGTACGTTTAGTTATAGCGCAAGATGCTAGAAAATTTGATGTTAAGGTAGCACAAATATATAATGGCAAGTAGAGTCTAATTATCAGTATGTTGTCAACAGCATAATGGTTTCGGCCATGACTATAACCTTCAGAGATTTAAAACTGGGTGATATTTAAGTGTCCTTGATTATAATACACTACCAATTGCTTCCAAACATAATAGGCTTAAACCTACTCTGCAGCCCTTCTTAACATAAAATTTGGAACTTCCAAAAATACTGACTTGGTCTATAAACGACTGCAGTTTGAATAACGCGGAATACTTTGGAGGACTTCATGAAACTATGCATGTCAGTCTTGCACTAAGATGGTTATTTTCTTGGCATAAATCATAATTAACAACAATTTATTCTTTATTCTGATTTCAAGATCCCCACAATTCTAAAATATTGTATAGAGAGAGAGAGAGAGAGAGAGAGAGAGAGAGAGAGAGAGAGAGAGAGAGAGATTAAAAAAATGTAAGGTGATATCAGGTTCGTTAAAGGGAAATGAAATCTGGAAATGTTTTTGATAAAACTGAGCTCAGCGAAAAATATAAAATAAATAGTTTAGGAAATTCATATGAAAACATGTCCATAACCCTTACTCAAAAAAAAAAAAGTAAGGGTTATTTTCGTGATTTTAGAAATATGTTCTTTCAGATGTGATGAGTTTAATTTATTCGTTTTATGTTCCAACCGGTAATCTATTTCCTTCCCTGAATTCCATTTCCACTTTTGCAAATTTTATGGCTTCACAACACGCTCCATTGTGACCTGGTCTCGCCACACATAATAATTAGAAATATCTTTCTTTTCATGTAATATCCTGAACGCTTATGGGTCCCTAAAATTAAATTCCTATAAAAAAATAGTATATGTTCTCTCTCTACCAAAGCGTTACTCCAGGTGCAATAGTTTCTTTTCAATGTCAGATTTATTCTTTAATTAAATTCTCATGAGAATACTGCCGGATACGTAAGGGCTTTTATTGCTTGTCTTTTGATAAATAACGAGAAGGTCAAGGTTCACTGGTTTCTAAACACTTCTAATTGTATTAAGAATAACTCACGGTGTGGAGATACATTTTGTAAAGATTATGATTATCAATACGTGAACAGACACAACGCAACAGTAATTTGTGTTGACAGAAGAAAAAATAACCTTTCAACCAAATCATTTTTTTTACATTCTGTATCACTAATTACAAACAATTTCAGATTGTTAAAAAGTTCGAATTTACTTAGAATGGCAAACATTTTCAAATGCGAACAATGATATTGGTGGTGGAAACGTATTATGATTCTTTTATTCTCTTTAGGAGTCTGAAGAGAAAAAAACAAAAAAAATGCAAGAATATGTCTTTGGGTAGGCTCAAATTTTTCTCTTCCTCCTGTCAATGAAAATTATTTCCATTCTTTTAGCATTTAATAAAAAAAAGTTAAAATATGACATTTACTTTGTAAACAATGAGAAACACTTCTTCCAGAAATGCATTTTGTGCCGCATTACTGATCATTAAAAAAAATAAATACCATCCGGTTTCTTTGGTAAGCTTAATTTTACTATTCCTTTAGGATATGCAAGGAATTTCAAAAACCATTCAATTTGGCTCCAGAGGAAAAAGACGAATCATCCAAAGGACCTTTTCTTATTTTTTTCTTACTCGTTTTTATTCTCACGTGAAGATCTCTCGCGGGTTCTCGTATTCCTTTTTTAACCTCGAATTCCTTTTTAACGGAGCTTGGCCCATCAAAAATACGAGAGATCAAAGAACTCACTAGGCGGACCTTTTTGTAAGCGTGTCTGAGACTTGACGGCCCTTTTCTGAAAATAAACCCGGAGGGTTTTGAGGGAAATTTTGAAGGGGAGTCTTTAGGATGATTATTAGCTTATGTTATTATTTTCAAAAATGATTAACAACGTAAAGCGGGGTATGGTACAGAAAGAACAGTCAAGAATTTTTTCATCGGCTTGGCAAATTAATATTCGGAAATTACTTGTAATATTTACCTCAAACTCAAAAAAATAACAAATTGGGACACAGTAATGGAAACGTTCCTTTAATTATAGTTATGTCATTATGTCAAAATGGTAAACGTTTTCGTAAGAGATTCTTCACTGTAGCAATAGAAGATTCCTGTCTCAAAAATAAAACCTGAGACAGATATCGTAAACGTAGCTCACAAAGAAGGAGTTATCAGAGTTTAAGAAGGGAAAGTTTACATTCCGTACACTGAAAGGCTTCTTATGACTGCTACTCAGCTTTAAGGAAAAATAAAATTTGTTTTTATCCATCTGGCAAAAGAAATACTTCGTTTTATTCGTCACAGAAAATTCATGGCGTCAAAGAATTTTTTTCTCTCTCAAGTTGAAAGTGGAAATCTTATAAGTTGTATTTCTTCCGTATAATTTTTTTTTTCTGTATATGAACTTTCCTATAATGGTGACCTTTTCTTAAAGCCATCCGTTTTCTATAGACATAGGCATGATAGAATTTCATAAATAATAATCAAATTTCCAGGCATTCTCTGGTCAATGTTTTATTCTGAACACCACCCGGTATTTTCCCTTAGCCATTCTGGCTCAAGAGACAAGTACGATAAAACGAAATGATCTGTTTTTTTAGGATTAAATCGTTTGCTCCCCTGAAGAGACCTCACACGTCCCCGAATTCCTTTTTAACTGAGCTTGTCCCCGCAGAAAAATACAAGAGATCAAAGAACTTTTTGTGAGTTGTCTGCGAACAGACGGTTATTCTCTGAAAAGAGACCCTAGGTTGTTTTTGACTGAAATTTGATGGGTGTTGGGGGATGATTTTCAAGTAGTTTTTCCAATGGTAGTTTTTTGGCTTCTTTTATCATCATCAATTCTTGCGTATGTTAACGAAAGGCAGAACATTCCAAAGGCATGCTCCGTTGACTCTACGATCGTTACACCGAAGTGTATTAAATATTGCACAGCCAGATAATAAATACTGTAAACAGCTGATATAAAGAAGGATATTCTGGAATGATACAGTATTTGCTTCGGGAAAAAATAGGATTCATTTGGAGACATTCCTCATGTGTAATTTTATGATGCCTTCCTCATAAGTCGATATCAAACACGTGTAAGAAAAAAAAAGCAGCTAAAAGAAAGGTTAATCAGTAATTAATGATTACTGAGTAGATTATATAGATACTACACTGTCGATGACTTTCTATGCATGAAGCACGACTGATGAAAGACATCTTTCTAATTCGGATATTTTAAGACTTGTGCCTGAATTACAAGTTCAACTATTTGCGAATAACGTTAATATACCATTCTTGTTAGCTCACATCAGTACTTCATTTCTAAAATTACTTCTCTACATTTTTTATCCGTCATTTATAAATATCTATATATATATATATAATATATATATATATATATATATATATATATATATATATATATATCATATATATATATATATATATCGAGGCCTTTCCAAAAAAACATAAATATTACCTTGAAATGAATTTATGAGAGAGAGAGAGAGAGAGAGAGAGAGAGAGAGAGAGAGAGAGAGAGAGAGAGAGAGAGAGACGAGAGAGAGAGAGAGATGAGAGAGACTGGAGAGAGATGAGGAGAGAAGAGAGAGAGACGAGAGAGAGAGAGAGAGAGATAGAGAGAGAGAGAGAGAGAGAGGCTGGAATTAACGTTAATACATCAGCAATCAAACTGGTAGACGACAAACCTAAAGATAGACACTGCATCAGGTTGTTATGTGTACTTTGGTTTCCTTATTCTTAATGGTATATCATTTATTAAGTAAAAACTTTAAGTGGGAAAACAAATAACTTTCACTATAAAAAGATTTTTTAAAAGATTATAAAACAATAATAATCTGCACCCAAAACAGGGAACGTTGGTAATCAAATCAAACAGTAAAGTACATATAAAATTAGATGTAAAAAAATAAATATAAATTTATATACCAAATTTACACTACTAAATAACGCTCTTGTATGAGGAATCTCTCAACACATGGCCTATATTACACGAAAAAAGAAATGTGACAAATCAAAAGGAAGAAATGATCACTTTCCTTTTTATCCTACCAACTCGAGAAATTGAAAAATATCTGCCCTGATGAATACATCACGGAAACAGAAAGCGAAAATAAGACTTGAGAGTGGCGCCAAGAAAAAATCTAATACAGAAAATGCCACAGCGACATCATAACGTAAGCCTAACTCTTTTTGATGGTGTTGCTGAAAGACGTCTGAGTGACTTTTCCATACGCGATTATTTTTTGAAGTCGTCGGATCGACTACTGGAAATTCTGAACGGCAGGAAATATTATTATTATTATTATTATTATTATTATTATTATTATTATTATTATTATTATTATTATTATTATATTATTATTTATTTCATTTTTTCTTTCTGCTGAATAAATACCCCCCAGTCGAATTGGAGGACTGTGATAGAAAAAAAAATAGTAATAAATAAATAAGTATAAACTAAAAAATTTAAAAACTTATTATTATTATTATTATTATTATTATTATTATTACTTATTATTATTACTATTGGGGAAACACATCCACAGTTATGTTTTTGTACATATATTTATTTAAAAATAAATCTCTACAGAGAGTTTCCGGGTATCTGTTCGAACAGATTCCCGGAAGGTTTCAATTTACTTCGATGTCGATCAACTCTATTTATTCTTAATTGTATTTATTTATTTATCTATTCATTTACTTATTGGAATAAATAAATAGAGGTAGGAATCTATATGCATATTAAATCAAGATAAAATCAGCAAGTCAACAATTTAGATGAAACCAATTACACAAATGAATGGCATTTAGAAAAAAAAGTCAATGTTAAATGGACCAAGCCAAGGAGCATGACACTTTATAGATATCGTTCAAGCCTCATATAGAGACTGTACACTTATGCATCACTGTATTTCAGTATATTTGTTTTACAGCCTGTATTCATCGATTAAAGAATACCTTTGAAAGAATGAACCCATTTCTGTCAACATTTTGACATTTGGTAAGGTTAGAATTATTCATTAATAACCATGAATATGAGACTGAATTATTATTTTTCGAAACTAAAGGACGCAGCTGAGAAGGCTTCAAGTCACAGACGGGTATGCGGTCAGTCACGGAAAAAAAAAAAAAAAAAAAAGATTTTTATGGGCCAGCTTTTCTAACTCTATTGAAGGTGTTTTGTTGTTTATGTGGCCTGTGTTATTCTCTCTGGTAAATCATTATGTAAAAATTTCACCTACAGATATTTCTATTTGTTTCTTTCTCTTAAAGAGAGAAATAAAGTCCATTCGAGGAAGGCAGGACATATTTTCAGTCCTCGGTGAAATGAGTAAGCTACACAGATACCACAAGAACCGAACTGCTTCTCAAAGAATCTTAGTATCAGAGAATAAAACCACATCTTAAAGAATGATCTCTACAGGAATCTTTGTTGGGTCTCTTCTCACTTCTTATGGTATAATACAGAATTCTTTATAGTCGTTCTTACCGACAGGCTCTTGCAAATACTGGTAGGTGTGAAAAATAAATTGACAGATCAAAATCATCATGAATACTATCCCTGTATTCCAACCTTCCTCTTTTTCTTCTCTAATGAAGTTACCCGGAAACTGTAGACTTTAAAAATTATAAAACGATTTAAAAATAGAACAACAATTGCTTAAGTGAATGAACGTCTTCCATATGAAAGGAACATATTCTTGTCTTCGATTATGACTGATGAAACTTACTGGAAAGCCTTTCTTCCACGGGCAAGTTTAAGAATCTGGAAACGTATTGAATAGTTTGCAGTGGACCGGTATTATATTTCCACGGCCATATGGCCGAAAGCCTCAGAACACAAGCTTGGTGGCTTCACTTATGGGCTTGCAATTCCGCCAAAATGGTCTGCAGCAAAGCTATTGTTTTTTTTTACTTTTTACCTCGATGATATTGGTCTGGTACCATCTAAGCCATACGTGAGTTAATCCACCATTAATAACAGCGGTGCTTAGAACATGTAGACAGGCTGTACTACCCACTACGTTAGAAATACGGCTTCAGGAGTCGTTTCATTAACAGTAAGTCTGCAAAAGCAACTAGTTATCCCCGCAGAATGCTTGTCATCTTCTCTGCAAGACAGCCGGAATCACGAGAGAGAGAGAGAGAGAGAGAGAGAGAGAGAGAGAGATGTGTGTGTAAGGGTCTCGGCTAACGGATAGACTTATTGAATGTTGCATGAAACGTACCGTAAAAAAAAAAAAGCATTTAAGTGGATCAAAGTCTTCCTGGTCGGGTTTAAATACCAAGAGGTGTCCTTAGGTTTTCCTTTGAGTTAGTCACAGAAAGGTCGGTTCCGTCTTCATCCGCCTTTTTCAACGATTTAACCGGTGGTATTTTTAACATGCACGTTTTTCAAGAGGGATCATCAACAAGTAGTATTACTAGAGTCCGAGAAATACGAACATGTCAAGGACAAAGATAAAGATATATATCTATATATATATATATATATATATATATATATATATATATACTATATATATATATATATATATATATATATATAGTATATATATATATATATATATATATATATATATATATATATAATATATATATATATATATATATATATATATATATGGTAAGCTTTATTTTTCCTGGATTTGGAGCTTATTTATAGAAAGTCTCTCTCTCTCTCTCTTTTTCTTTCTCTCTCTCTCGCTCTCTCTCTCTCTCTCTCTCTCTCTCTCTCTCTCTCTCTCTCTCTCTCTCCGTATTCCATTCGTAAAGGTCACATGCTGCAAAATAGGACCTTAATAGTTTTCCTGGTTAGAGCAAAGAGATTTTTTAGACATTTAATGAGATTAAGTTAATAACCCATACAGGAAGGAATAAATTTAGCCACCAGAGTGGGTTCGCCAGCTTTAAACTCCCAACTGACTGTTGCTTCGAGCAGAGCTACATAGCTAATTGTTTCTTTTACACGGGACTTCTAATAAACCATTAATCAGTAGAAGACGTGGATATGCCCTACAGTGGTAATATACATAAGAAAAATATTTGCCATACATAATTAACACACGTACACATGTAATAATAGATATGTATAGGGCTATATCCCGTGTATGTGTATGTATATATATATATATATATATATATATATATATATATATATATATATATATATATATATATATCTTACTCAACATGTATAAAGAATTACTTTCCGTTTTCGATATTTTTTGATGACGATTGTTTGATTACCATTACCCTCCTAACATGAAGTTTTCTCTGGAATCTTCAAAACTGTCCAACCAGACCAGAGACTTTTCCATGAGAGAGAGAGAGGGAGAGAGAGAGAGAGAGAGAGAGAGAGAGAGAGAGAGAGAGAGAGAGATTATGTGGAAATTATGACCACTGTTATGAAGAATAATTAAACATCATTTTAGCACGTGACATACTCTGAATAAAAGGGAAGATCACAGGGACAAAAACAATAAATAATAAAAATAAATGATGATAACATTCTGTAAAAGCAACTGAAATATTCCGTTCCGTCCCCTCTCTTGCCTTTAAGCAATATAATGGAAATTGCGCGAGTCGCTGAATGGTCAAATAGCATGGATGAAAATAAAATATAAGGAAGGATTGGCTCTACCGAGCAGAACAATATTTAAATATATTACGAAAAAAGAAAAATCTCTAAGAATTCTTGTAAGGTTTTGAAAATGTAACAAAAAACCATGACATGGACAACAATATGTGAAGAAATGATAGTCAAAACGAAACTCAAGTCATTATAAAACAGACGATTATTCGAGAATCTGAGAAATGATTTCCCAGAAATATGATGTCTGTAACAAGCGGTGGCCTCGATTTACATTTACAGTTGATGACACTCTTGCATTCTAATTGTAACTGCTGATGATGCAACGTAAGTTTCAGTCTTATCTTAACGATGATAATGACTACGGTTAATGACGAAATACAGTAATTTTTCTGCCATCAACATGCACTGATGACTTTCTGAGTTCTTTTTTGGGTATCTTGAGAGAAATTAATTAAGAAGAAATCCTCATTCGAATAAGGTTTCTGAGTTTGATTATGATTTTATTTCTTAATATTTCCGAAATTGAGAATTGTAAGCAATAATTATGCCGAGTAAATATAACATGTTTTGATCCCCATATTAGAATACAAATGCATTGATTATAATAAATGACGGCCGGTTTATAATAATAAAATCCGAGTAGATCTGATCTTGTTTTCCTTCCCCGGGGATGACAGTGGCGGGAGACATGACAGCCACCTACCCCTGCAAACCGGTTTGTCCACCCTAGGTGGCGCTGTGTAGATAGGGGAACGGGAGGGTAGGGGAGACATCCATCCTCCTGCTGCAAACCTGTTTGTCCGCCCGTGTGGGGGGCTGGGCAGGTAGGGGATCTGGAGGGAAGGGGAGACAGCAGTCCCAGGTTCCAGCGCGCTTAGTGTACCTACAGGATGTTACATCAGACAATGGCTGAGGTCTCACGCTTTTGTCTCTGAAATTTCAGGGATAGTATTTTTCCTTTGCTCATTGCCTTCACTGCAAACAATTAGCGTTCGAAGATTTTGCGGTTGCCTAAATTTAATGATTCACAGTGAGGGCAACTCATACGCAGATCTATATTTTTGTTTTCTTTTGAGAATGAGGTCAACTTCTCAAACAAGGACTACTTTAATCACGAAAGACCTCCTATTATATGAAGAGAAAATGAACACTAAATTAAATCCTGAAATATTGAATTCGTTACGGAGAGTACGTGACCAAGCAAGAATAGAGGGAAATTACTGAACAAAAAACCTAATAAATCGGTTACAAAGACTGGATATTTGCTGGGGACAGGAACAACGCAATAGAGAAAAGTCCTATTTTTATGTTTTCGGTCAGGATCATTGTGTGGCCGACCAATTTGTGTAATCAATCGTGGTTTGAAAAATGAAAATAACGAACGCACCAGTAAGAGAAAGAAGCACGAAAGAAATGGATCTCAAACAGGCGGGACAAGAGAAGGGTTCAAATCAACGTTGTTTACGACGGAATGCTTCCTCTTGCAAAGGAGATGACAGATCTCTCGCGAAAAGATTGGCCATGATTTAAAAGCAGCTGCGCAAAGTCTCTCATGAATAACAAAGGCTTCGACATGAAAGGATAGCTTATGCTTATATAAATGTTCCCCAAACGAAAATAAAAAGTTGAGCGAAAGAACAAAAATACCTGAAAACGAAAAAAATTGGTGTATGATGCGAATTCAACTGCGATTCATATAAAGGCGGACGTTACCAATAGGTTGTAGAATAAAGGAAAAGAAAAAAAACTCAAAACAAAGCATAAGATTCCACCACAATAACATCTGATACATATGTATATATTTATTTACATATATATATATATATATATATATATATAATATATATATATATATATATATATATATATATATATTTACATACACACACACACACACACACACACATATATATATAAATATATATATATATATATATATATATATATATATATATATAGATATATATATATCTATATATATATATATATATATATTCTAATCATGAACCACTTTATCTAAAATGGACAAACCTCTGGCAGAAGCCGACATCCACACTGGAGAACAGAATTAGAGTCAAGGAAGCACAGATGAGTTAAAACAGGTTGCGTAGATTTTATCGCTGTTATAAATACATAAGAGGCCATACAAACAAAACAACACCTAACTCTCGTGCGGCATTTGATGAAACTTTCATTAGATGTTTTTTCAAAACTTAGATGCGAGCCCGAAAGTTACACCTGGAATGGTTAAAGCTCTTGACTCATTCATTCCATTCCGTCAACCTGAAGGGGAGGATGGGGTGGAAAATCTATACGAGATCTACTAATAATAAGTGTTTTTGTTTTATACTGGAGTTCAGCTTCATATATATATATAATATATATATATATATATATATATATATATATATATATATATATCTATATATATATATATATATATATATATATATATTCGTGTAATTGGTAGAAAGGAGTAAAGTGCACGGGTTACATTTTCACGAGTTATATATGACACACGCTTTGCTACCAGTGAAAGAGGACAAATCGGCTATTCGAGACGATCTCAGTGTCTAAAGAGGAACTGCCACACAAACCCAAGCTAAAAGAGAGGTAAACTTGATAGGAAAAATCTTGAATTCGCTCCACCAGGATATAAGAAAGTAAGAAAAGTGAACCTTAAGACCCTGTCAAAATTGCGTCTAAGAAGTCAGATTCTTTTAATAAGTGTTCACTTCAAGATTTTATTTTTTATTTTTCCTTTCAGAAAATGGAAACATTTTATATCGAGTAATACAAATATACCTATACATACATATATTATATATATATATATATATATATATTATATATAGTATATATATATATATATATATAGTTTTCCGTTAAATGGTGTTAGTCTTTGTGATGAAAAACCAAGACCGACTGAAGAATTTTGTCTTTGTCCAATGGTAAACTGCGTATGGTTCTGAACCGTTATGGATCTAAGAAACATGTCATGATAAACTCGAATCGTGACCCAAACAAGGGTTATTTTCAATATAGGTCTATATATTACTTATCCGTCAAAAGTCTGGGCGACTAAGGAGACAATACAGTTGCCAAACTCATTACACACACACACACACACACACACACACACACACATATATATATATATATATATATATATATATATATATATAGTAAATATATATGTATATAGACATATATATTATATATATATATATATTTATTTATTATGTATATATATATATATATATATATATATATATATATATATATATAGAATATATTTATAAAAATTTCTGTGTAAGCCAATGGCAGTATTTGCAAAGAATACCTTTTTATTTATACTGTAAATCTATTTATATATATATTTATATATAATATATGCAGAAGCCAGGTACTATGTCGTACCTCTAAGTAAATGGGGATACAATCCACAATGAAGTAAAATCCTCTTGTAGAATAAAATATATATTCTTGTACAAGATTAAAGCTTTCGAGCATCAACTGTGGTCTTGTTCACTAAAATGTGATATGTCACCTCAAGGAACTAACAAGTAAGAGCACAAACATTTGAAAAAAACAACGGTTAGGTAACAAGCTAGTTCATATTATGAATGATCAGGCGGTTGAGCCCTCGTTCTTTCCAGAATTCGTCTAGATCTTCGTGGGGAATGTTCCTATTGTCAACTGCTTGTTCTATGGTGTTGGGTGGTTGGTTGGGAAAGAAATGACCTGAGTGGAGTAAACGAGGAGGAAGCAGCATCGTTATTGGCACAAATATTTCTAAAGTTTGAAATTTTCCCTTTCCTACATATCTCTTCACAAATTTCCTGCAAAGGTCTCGTTTAATGAAATTAACGCCCCTTCTACTACTCGTCTCTAAGTCCTGTCGTTACAAGCAAAAACAACCTTTGTACCTTTAAAATTTATTGCGTGGTTTTTCTCCCATGTATGTTGCGCAATTGCACTGTATGAACTTCCCCTTCTGCAAGCAGCAACGTGTTCTTCCCTTCTCTTATCAATGGAACGTCCCCTTTCTCCCACGTAACATTCATTGCAATCACTACAAGGTATTACATATACTCCTACATTCTCTCTATTACCCGGGTTATTTTTAATGAGTTTCTTCTTGATTGTACTGTTCTGGAAAGAACAAGGGCTCAACCGCCTGATCATTCATAATATGAACTAGCTTGTTACCTAACCGTTGTTTTTTCAAATGTTTGTGCTCTTACTTGTTAGTTCCTTGAGGTGACATATCACATTTTAGTGAACAAGACCACAGTTGATGTCGAAAGCTTTAAATCTTGTATAAGAATATATATTTTATTCTACAAGAGGATTTTACTTCATTGTGGATTGTATCCCATATATATATATATTATATATATATATATATATATATATATAATATATTATATATATATATATATTTGTTTGGCATCTGTATTGACTTATCCGTCAAAGTCGCCCAGACTTTGACGGATATTAATATATAAGACCTATGTTGAAAATAACCCTTGTTTGGGTCACGATTCGAGTTTATCATGACATGTTTCTTAGATCCATAACGGTTCAGAAACCATACGCAGTTTTACCAGGGACAAAGACAAAATTCTTCAGTCTGTCTTGGTTTTTCATCACAAAGACTAAAACCATTTAACGGAAAAGTAAATTTTCAAAACAAGAAGAGAAACTCGTTAATCTTCACTTCTTACAAACCGTTATACCGAAATAACTGTCTACACTATACGAGCATTATTGTCAAAATTTACAGCAATAAACATAAATCTTAAGCATACATCTCTAATTAGGTATACGGACGCCATTATTTTGTATTATTCATATTTCTACAATGGTAATATCACCTCGTTAATGAGAAATTCCTACTGCGAGAATAAGGTGTATATTTGAAATCGATACGTGAACAAACACAAAAAGACTATGATTTACCCTCCAATGGCATATATATATATATATATATATATATATATATATATATATATATATATATATCTATATATATTATATATATATAGTATATATATATATATATAATTATAATATATATATATATCACGTATTTCATCACTAACAGTTTGCTCCAACTGGGAATAACGAAAACTTCAGAGACGTTTCTTTGTTAATCCAAACATCTCAACATTAATTTTTTTCAATGAGGTAAGTAAAAAGGTTCGTTAAAGGTCTATCATTTTCTAAAACCTAAATGCAAGAGTTCAAAAATACCAGGAAAAGTCTCAGTTTACTGAGGTACAGCGCTAGGAAGAGAGAGAGATGTGCTCATAGAGGAGAGAGAGAGAGAGAGAGAGAGAGAGAGAGAGAGAGAATGGGGTAAGTGAGGAGGGGGAAGGGTGGATCGAAGGCTGTAGGGATAATAACACGAATATTGGAAAACGAAGAAATTCCTCTGGCGAATAAGACTACAAAGCAAGGAACCGCACGGGAGGGAATAAACCACAAACGCTTCTTGTTTACTTGAAAATGAAAGAATTCATAGAGGAGATTTTATCTTCCCCGTGTGATCGTTCTTTTATAAACATTCACAACACTTTAACGTACAAAACAAGGAACATAAATCTCCATATGATCTGCAGAATGAACAAAGAGGACACAGAACGGTATGTCCAGAAATAATAACGTGAGGAAAAAGTCCCCCTTCTATAATAAAATCCATCATAACGAATACGACAACAAGAAAAAGTAACTGTACGACAACATATTTATCATAAAGTGGGCGGAAAGGTCCAATTCGCACGACATCCACCATTCAGTAAATTATTCTTCAACCATTGATTTCTGGCGTCCTCTATCGACCGCTTCCGAGACAAGGTAACCTTTGGCAACGCTCCTTTGGGGAACAGTCATTCATGAGAGTAAAACTTACATTGTCTAACCAGTGGCTTTGCATGTTGCGTCAAATTGGAAAGGCACGGATAATTATTCTTGGCTTGAAATGAGTTTTCTTTTAAAATAAAGTGAAAAAAAGGTTAAGTAATGGGTCTTTACTTTTTATGGTGTCTGAAATGGCAAGCATCATATCATTTCTAAATTAAATTCTAATTCTAATAAGAAATAAAAGGAAAAAAAACTGAAAAATGTTATGAACCTTCCAGATTTCTGTATGGTTTCCCAAGGTGTTTATTAATTCTGGTGTTCGCTAATAAAATTTAAGTTGATTTATACATAATACATTATAGTTACTTGCATCGAGAAATAGGAAAAAAAAAACGTATAGCACTGAAAGCATCAAGTGAGTTGTAAAAAGCTGCAAAACTTTACCTTTGAAGTAATTACCGAAGTTCTTTTCACTTCCTTTGCGCAGGTAATTACTTGCTTTACGTGGTCTTCGCTCCTTTACTTTACGTGGTCTTCGCTCCCAAGGAAAAACTACACTTAAAGACAGAAGTGGGCAACCTTCTCAGCATCAAGAGCAACCTATTGTTTGCTTTTCAAGACGAGAGCAACAAACATTCTTTTTTCGTAATCATTTTTAAAAAGTAGAATAATAGAGTTTATATTGCCATTATATTATAACTAACCCTTTTAAGTACCGAACAATTAAAGTTTAGAATTAATATGAATTTTGAGATCAGATTTTGTGTTCGACGAAAACATGTAAATGTAAAGGAGGAACATATTTCTATGTAATTTTGTTTTTTTATATCTCCTCAAGAGAGCTACTGGAAGCAAATCTCGTTCCATTCCCTCAGAATGAAGTACAGTCAGTTTATGCTGCATGAAAATGTAATGACAGATACCACAAAGCCAATGTAGTTATAATTTTATTTGGCTAAACAGATTTGGTACTATATACATATATCTTAGTAAAGACGAAAGCGCTTGGATTTCTGACTATCATTTTCCTGTGGTATTCGCTTATTTAATGAAGTCACGTGCATCTACTCTGATTTTTATTATATATATATATATATATATATATATATATATATATATATATATATATATATATATATATATATATATATATACATAAGGGGAGGGCCGGAGCTGGAGCTCAAAGAAGATATATTCCGAAGGAAGTAGTAGTAGGGAAAGGCATCCTCATCTTTCAACAGTTTATTAATGCCGACGTTTCGCGACGAATTCCAGGTCGCATTTTTCAAGGCTAAAATATATATAAGTTTACGAACATTAATAATTGATCTAATTTAATTTATATTAAAAATGTCATGGCAACAGCTCTCAATAAAGTAAAAAGTAAAAAGTTAAAAGTTAAAAGTTAAAAGTTAAAAGTTAAAAGTTAAAAGTAAAAGTTAAAGTTAAAAGTTAAATTGAACAGCACCTCCAAAGTCAGACATATTAAAAGTACAGGACTTCACTAAAATTTCAGAAACACCTACCTATACAAAAGAAAGAGTAAAACTGACACAATATAGGTAAAAATACAGTGAGGCAGACCAGCTGCCCAAACTAGGCTATGAACAATTTTACAGAGGACGTTTGGGTATTTAACGACGGTACAGTCTTTTTAATAATGATAGATTCTAAAATTGTCAGGTTGTTGTGTTCCGCAGTTGGCCTAAGATAGAAAAATCCTTGCTGTCAATATGTTTTACATGTTTTTGAGTGATTCCGTATATTGGATTGTTCTGGATTAGATAACCTACTACCTGTTCTATGGCTTATGCCCCTGTGGGAATCAATTCGAACCTTCAACAGCCTCCTCGTGCATCCCACGTATGTCCCGTGATCACATCTCGGGCAAGTATATTTATATACGACGCTGGACGAGGAGGCTGTTGAAGGTTCGAATTGATTCCCACAGGGGCATAAGCCATAGAACAGGTAGTAGGTTATCTAATCCAGAACAATCCAATATACGGAATCACTCAAAAACATGTAAAACATATATTGACAGCAAGGATTTTTCTATCTTGGGCCAACTGCGGAACAACAACAACCTGACAATTTTAGAATCTATCATTATTAAAAAAGACTGTACGTCGTTTAAATACCCAAACGTCCTCTGTAAAATTGTTCATAGCCTAGTTTGGGCAGCTGGTCTGCCTCACTGTATTTTTGTTTACCTATATTGTGTCAGTTTTACTCTTTCTTGGTATAGGTAGGTGTTTCTGAAATTTTAGTGAAGTCCTGTACTTTTAATATGTCTGACTTGAGTGCTGTTCAACTTTAACTTTTAACTTTTAACTTTTAACTTTTAACTTTTAACTTTTAACTTTAACTTTTAAACTTTTAACTTTTAACTTTTAACTTTTAACTTTTAAACTTTTCTTTTAACTTTTAACTTTTAACTTTTAACTTTTAACTTTTAACTTTTAACTTCTAACTTCTAACTTTTAACTTTTTACTTTATTGAGAGCTGTTGCCATGACATTTTTAATATAAATTAAATTAGATCAGTTATTAATGTTCGTAAACTTATATATATTTTTTAGCCTTGAAAATGCGACCTGGAATTCGTCGCGAAACGTCGGCACTAATAAACTGTTGAAAGATGAGGATGCCTTTCCCTACTACTTCCTTCGGAATATATATATATATATATATATATATATATATATATATATATATTATATATATATATATATATATATATATATATATATATATATATATATATATATATATATATATATATATATATATATATATGTGTGTGTGTGTGTGTGTGTGTGTGTGTGTGTGCGTGTGTGTGGGTGTGTGTGTGCAAACCACGGACATTTGAGAAAAAAAAAATTTTTACTTTTATTTTCACTGGTATCTTAGGTGTTGGGCATTTTTGTCTACCGGCTCCCTCACAGTTTAACGAAATTGTATTTATTTATTAAACGTTTACTTATGAAACGTGCTGCATCAGTGCTCGCGAGCACTAAATTCACTTCCAAAAGGCAATTGATTACAATACAATATAGCAAAAGAGAAACTTTTGCTAGCTTCAAGGAACACATTAAAAGGCAACCAAGATCCTGATAGCTCAATTAATAGCTTCCTTTTATTTGTCTATTTTTCCAGACGGAAAAAGTTAGATAAATGAAGGATGCTGCTCTAAAGAGGACCCAGATGAAGACGCAACAAAAACCTTATGAACCTTTCTCTCATTTCCCGGGTACGACTGGGAACGAAAGTCACATACCCTATCAAAAACAAGGTCTAATGAGCCAAGCAACAGCGTCTTGAAAATATTTTCATTTTTCAACGTAGGTACATGCCATGGCCTAGCCACGGGGGGAAAGGGGATAAGTTGGGGGGTTTGGAGTCAGGAAATTCATCCTTATGAAGAACATCTGCTAATACCAATAATAAAATGAGAAGAACACGATAGAAACACCTGAAGGAAACTCAATTAAAACAGCAACCCCCATTAAGGATTAAGTTGATAGAAAGAAAAAAGTTAACGGCATGCACAATAATACAGCTGACTTTTGTCTTACGCCTGAAAGAACACTTATGGTCTTTCTGACAATTTTTTAAACGTCATATACGGCGATGGCCATATATAAAAAATATTACTTAATAAAATAAGAAACTTATAATCGTATAAAATCAAAGATAATTCCATGTATAATAATGCATGTCCCATTTTTTTAATTCTCAGGATCAAAACTTAAGGTAATCTAGCAACAGTTAGGTAGTCTTAAAATGAAAATTTAACATTTTATTATATAATAGAAATGTAGTTATATGTAGACGAAAGGGGCTTATTCAATAATTACGATGGTCTTACTGTCGTGAAATTAGTGATATACTAAGATGATAATAATAATAATAATAATAATAATAATAATAATAATAATAATAATAATAATAATAATAATAATAGCCATGATTCCCATGACAAAAGTACTGCAGAAGATGGATGCTGGGTACCAACTCAAGAAAAGAGGCAACAGAATTAACCTTATGATGTTCATGGACAACATCAAGCTGTATGGTAAGAGCATCAAGGAAACAGATACCCTAATCCAGACTGTAAGGAGTGTATCTGGGGACATCAGGATGGAGTTTGGAATAGAAAAATGTGCCTTAGTCCACATACAAAAGGGCAAAGTAACAAGGGCTGAAGGGATAAAGCTACCAGATGGGAACAACATCAAACACATAGATGAGACGGGATACAAATATCTGGGAATAATGGAAGGAGGGGATATAAAACATCAAGAGATGAAGGACACGATCAGGAAAGAATATATGCAGAGACTCAAGGCGATACTCAAGTCACAACTCAACGCCGGAAATATGATAAAAGCCATAAACACATGGTCAGTGCCAGTAATCAGATACAGCGCAGAGAATAGTGGAATGGACGAATGGCAGAACTTCGCAGCATAGACCAGAAAACGAGGAAACATATGACAATACACAAAGCACTACACCCAAGAGCAAATACGGACAGACTATACATAACACGAAAGGAAGGAGGGAGGGGACTACTAAACATAGAGGACTGCGTCAACATCGAGAAAAAAGCACTGGGGCAATATATGAAGACCAGTGAGGACGAGTGGCTCAAGAGTGCATGGGAAGAAGGACTGATAAAAGTAGACAAGAACCAGAAATATACAGAGACAGGAGAAAGACCAGCAGAACAGAGGAATGGCATAACATACCAATGCACGGACAATACATGAGACAGACTAAAGAACTAGCCAGCGATGACACGTGGCAATGGCTACAGAGGGGAGAGCTCAAGAAGGAAACTGAAGGAATGATAATAGCGGCACAAAATCAGGCCCTAAGAACCAGATATGTTCAAAGAACGATACAAGGAAATAACATCTCTCCCATATGTAGGAAGTGCAATACGAAAATGAAACCATAAACCACATAGCAAGCGAATGTTCGGCACTTGCAACAGAACCAGTACAAAAATAGGCATGATTCAGTAGCAAAAGCCCTCCACTGGAGCCTGTGCAAGAAACACCAGCTACCTTGCAGTAATAAGTGGTACGAACACCAACCTGAAGGAGTGATAGAAAACGATCAGGCAAAGATCCTCTGGGACTATGGTATCAGAACAGATAGGGTGATACGTGCAAATAGACCAGACGTGACGTTGATTGACAAAATCAAGAAGAAAGTATCACTCATTGATGTCGCAATACCATGGGACACCAGAGTTGAAGAAAAAGAAAAGGAAAAAGGACAAAGTTATAGATTGAAAAATAGAAATAAGAAGGATATGGGATAGGCCAGGAAAATTGTAAAACCCAGGAAAATTATAGGGAAAACCTAAGGCACGCTGCCACGATCCCTGAGATCTGAAAATAGAAATAAGAAGGATATGGGATATGCCAGTGGAAATTGTACCCATAATTATAGGAACACTAGGCACGCTCCCACGATCCCTGAAAAGGAATCTGGAAAAACTAGAGGATGAAGTAGCTCCAGGACTCATGCAGAAGAGTGTGATCCTAGAAACGGCGCACATAGTAAGAAAAGTGATGGACTCCTAAGGAGGCAGGATGCAACCCGGAACCCCACACTGTAAATACCACCCAGTCGAATTAGAGGACTGTGATAGAGCCAAAAAAAAATAATAATAATAAGCTTGTAAAATAGGATATTCTGTGGCAACAAATATTCGAAACGTCAAAAGACTGGTTTTAATCTGCAAGAGAAAAAATCTATCAAATCTCTCTCTCTCTCTCTCTCTCTCTCTCTCCTCTCTCTCTCTCTCTCTCTCTCTCTTCAGGAAAAGCACCCCATTCCAAACATCAAATATTTATTATTGTTTTTTTTCATTTTGTCAGAATGGTTGATTGAATATAGAATTTAGGCCAAGCTCTGTGAACTACGAGGTCAATCAGGGCTGGAACGAAAATTGACAGTAATAGGTTTAAAAGGCGTAACAGGAGGATAACCTCCTAGTTGCACTATGAATTAATTGTTAGGAGAGGGTGGAAAGTAAGATGGAAGAAAGAAAATGTGAAAGGAGATGCTTCTCACTCTTTGTTATGCTGTATATATATATATATATATATATATATATATATATATATATATATATATATATATTATATATATATATATATATATATGTAAAGATTATATATGTATATATATATATGTGTGTGTATATATATTATATATATATATATATATCTATATATATATATATACATATATTATATAGATAGGATAGATAGATAGATAGACAGACAGAGAGATGTACGATTTCAGATCCTTTATATGGGCATATACATATTCCATGAAGGATTTCAGGAGTTTACGAGATCTTCACCCAAAGGGCGCCCTACCACAGTCGATCAGTTAAAAAGTACAAAAAAACTGTTAAAGCGTACCTAAGTACAATGACATTTATATGAACCCGAACCTTCTTTCTGGTATACCACACTTCTTACCCACATGACCAAGGAAAATGTTTTATATCAAAATGGTATTATTATTATTATTTTTATTATTATTATTTATTATTCGGAAGATGAACCCTACTCATATGAAACAAGCCCACAGGGGTCCATTGACTTGAAATTCAAGCTTCCATAGAAAACTGTCTTCATTAGGGAGAAGTAAGAAGAGGTGAAAGGAAATGCAGAAGAAGAGATCTCACTTGTTTAAAAAAAAAAAACGTGTACTAATAAATTGATAAACAGATAAAAATACAAGCAGAATAGTATTACGGTAGTAATGCATTGCATTTTCGCGTGAACTTAAAGTTCCCATTGCTCAACATCCTCACGGAGACTGTTCCACTGATATCAATCTAACACAGTCTTTCTACTTTACTATTTTGGACAAGACCACAAATATGTTCCCATTTTCGCAACATTCGCTTCGATGAATGATGTTGCGAAGCACTGTTCAAAGAGAAGCGCGGGTTCTCATTGAGACGGAGCGATGAGAAAACATACCATTCCGTTTTTCTCCGTTTGTATAACCTACTTCTGCATTCGGAACTCAAGACCTGAAAGGCTCCATTCTAAAACTTTCACCCACTCGGAATGTGTATCTTCCTTGGTCTCTGAATAAGTTTTCATTCTCTCCTTGGGCGAGAGAGAAACTAAACGTAGTTTCATTTTTATCTCATTCTTCCTTTGCTCATCTGCCTACGAAGAACACAGGATGGTAACACAGCATCATTAACTACTGGAGATTACCTAATTGAGTGACTTTTACTCATAAGGGAATAATACCTTCATATATTTGAAAATTTTATACATATTTACATACATGCATAAATACACACACAAACAATATATATTATGTTATATATATAAATATATATATATATATATATATATATTATATATATATATATATATATAATATATACACACACACATATATGTGTGTGTGTGTGTGTGTTTTGTTTTTGTGTGTGTGTATGTATATATGCTAACTTTTCTCATAAGAGTTATTAATATGTTCATACATTCACAATAAATGACACATAAATGATAAGTCACATTTTATTAGCACTCGTAATTTAAGTAAGTTTCACATAACAAAACATAATCTAACAATCTGTAACTTGGTTGGATTTTTTTCTACGAAAACACACACATATATATTTATATATATACCATATATATAAATATATATATATATATATATATATATATATATATATATATATGTTTATATATATATAAATATATATATACATATACACATATATATGTTTATATATATATAACATATATGTGTGTGTGTTTCCGTAGAAAAAAATAAAAAAAAAAAAAATCCAAGCAAGTTACAGATAATCCATTTAATATATATATATAATATATATATATATATATATATATATATTTCGTATATGTTATATATATAATATAATATATATATATAATCTATCTAATATATATATTATAATAATATATATATAGCTATTCAAAGATCTCATGAGAGAAGAAGGAGAGCAGAAGACGAGAGAGAGGAGAGAGAGAGATGGAGAGAGGAAGTAGAGTATTTTTTTTATAGGAGGGCGCACGCATGTACAACTGTTGTTCAGAAATTTCATTTGCAAATTTCTTTTAGTTTTTGTGCACTTGGAATTAATTGAAAACAGGAAAAGGACTGAGACTTAGTCCATGATTGCATCGAGCATTCGATAACATCCCAATAACATGAATTTCAGCTTGATTTTAAAATTTTGGAATCAGAGACCAAAATGTCTTACATAACTCAAATTCTAATTAAAATGGATTATAATGTGCTTCTCAATGAAAGGTAAATTGAATACTAAAAGGTTCTGCGGAAATAATTATGTCGGTCGAAAAATATGTCACGTGTGTGTGTGTGTGTGTGTGTGTCCTTTAACGTTATGTGAAATGAAAGAAGCTGTTAGCAATTTCTATGACATTATACTTAATTTCACAGAAACCAGTTTATTCATAAAAAGGGATTTTTCATACTTAATGAAATATATGAAATATGCATGAAAAAAACTCGTTACAAAAATTACTTTCATTTCGTATGTAAAGTAATAACTTGGATTGGTCCAGTTGATATCCTGATGACTTTCCAGTAAGAGGATAAAAATGAAGCCTCTGTATACTGCTCTTTCAGTGAAGTAACGAATATGAATTTGATTTATTTTTTTTTTTTTAGCCAGTTGGCTATATAATGCTTTTGTGTATAATCTTTACATATTTGAACAGAAAAACAAGATATTGTTCTTTTCTCCTTCCAGATATTTAAAAGACAGAACAGTACTGGTTTATCAAGACTGCATATAAAAAACTTAAATCTTTGGTGTCATGTTTGTCAAGTCGTAAATTTTAACTTTCCTGCATCATAAACATTTACTTTTATTGGAGAGGAGGAGGAGGAGGAGGAGGAGGAGGAGAGGAGGAGGAGGAGGAGGAGGAGGAGGAGGAGGCTGTTCTCATCACAAGAAAAAAGTATGTATTTGTCTCAGTTCGCTAATTGTAACAATTTATCAAAATATCCAAAGGGGCATAAAGGTCCCTGAATCTGTGGATACTGCAAAACCGACTCTTCGGCTCCATTGTCTGAGGATTAGAACAATTAGTCTCCAAAATTTTATACGCGTATTATATAATCTTAAGGGACCTAATAGGCGAATATTCATATTCTTTAATATGTCTTAATTACCTCTACCGAGTTCATACTCTAATAGGAATAGTCATCTTTAACTGAAATAATCCAAACCTAATTGGATCATGCTAAATGTTTCGTGTCAGAAACTGTGAATTTCTCTAAATCTCTCTTTCTAAATAATCATCAAATGTAGGAATAGGGTGAGTTTGGATTCAGAGAGCAGAAGTTTGAAGAAGGAAGTTTGGGGAGTTTCTGCTTATAAAAATAACATTTAACAAGTTAAGTCAAAGAACAACTATTTACATTTAGTTATAGAGGAATAAAAGGTTCTTATCATTGCATCAATGAAAAACCAGACCGCTGTGAATGATGGCGTGGGGTTTAACTTTCATCATCAAAATAACAATGAAAAAGATTTTACCGCCATTTTATTTCGTAGCCCCCGGAGAAACAGCTTGTCACAAACCAAGTGATAAAATTCTGATTAACTTATTCACGGGTCCAAAAAAATTTTCAAGCACAAAAAAAATATGAAAGCTTTTGAAGACTACGCCATTCAAGCCACAAACTCTGAGCCGAAGTGAGTCTCTGATTCTGGATTTATTTCGGAAATTCCGTAAATGGTGTATCAAAAGAGCCCACTAAGTATCCACATAATTATCTGTAAGATTTCACGTAAGGAGTGCATTTAATTTTTTAATGGTCAATAAGATAATGTTGCGAGAAATCAAACCAGCAAAAACAATCCGGATAAACAGATAAGAAATCGAATGAGATTTCCTTGTACCTATGTGATTATCCACATATAGAAGACAGTTTCATATAATCCACTTTGCGTAGGTAGATATACTGCGTTCAATAATACCTAATATTTTTGAACCCGAGTTCATTGCAATTCAGATATTAGTGGAATATGAATGTTCCATTATCAGGCATTCATAAAAATGCTTTTGAATAAGTTTAATGATATCCAAATAACAGTAGTCATTTGGACAAAATTTGCAGTAGTTTATCATTCATAAACTTGTGGTCTAATATAAGGAAAAACGCAGCAATTACGGTTATTAAGTACAAAATTTTTTTGTGTAAAGATAAATATAGCGAAATATCTGAAATAAATGGTAATATGAGGTGCATTTCCTCCAACAGGCCATGATACTCAGAACTTTGCATCTATTTTCGCAAAGGTTTTCTTGGTTACTCAATGAAGATTAGCTCTGATAAAATTTCTCTTAATGCAACAAGTAAAAGTTCGGCACAATCTAGTTATCTGTATAGCGCGTAATGTTACATGAAACTCTCAGCTACGGTCCATTAAACTTTCAGCCGCTGTCTATGAAACTTTCAGCCACGGCCTTGTGGTGGCCTGTGTTATTGGCACCTATAGTGGTGCCAGATGCACGATCCTGACTACTTTAGCCTTAAATAAAAATAAAAACTGCTGAGGCTAGAAGGCTGCAATTTGGCATGTCTGATGGTTGGAGGGTGGACGATTAACATCCAAATTTGCAGTCCTCTAGCCTCAGTACTTTTTAAGATCTGAGGGCGGACAGAAAAAGTGGGGATGGACAGACAGATAGCCATCTCAGTAGTTTTCTTTTACAGAAAACAAAAAATAATCTCAAAATATATCCTAAAGTCAAGTAGGATCGTAGATATTCAAATTATCAACAAACAACAAACAGCAATAAAAAGAACATTTGCTGATGAATAACAGTGAAAACATATCAAAAGTCCTAAAAATAAGCTCTCTTGTAAAACAGAAAACTACCATATCCTGCCTTTAAAGACACAGCAAAAGAGAGCGCATGAGAGAGGATGTATTTTGTGTTAATGGTAAGAGCGGTATTTCATTAAAATACTTTGATTTAATTCTTTTTTCTTTTCTTAAATAGTGTTTCCGCAAGTTGGATGATAAGAATTACAAAAATAAAGATAAAGACAAAATACTAGCATCAAGGCAAATATCTAACATCTGATACACTGGGAATTATGCAACGTTTCAGTTTAATGAGAAACTATCCAACACTTCAATTTAATACAGAAAAGGGCAATGCTGGGTCATCTTTAATGCTCTTTGTTAAATACTAAAAATAATAACAGGTTACGCTACTCTGCTCTAAATTCGCATTTTTGCGATGTACTTGAAATTATGTATATGACATTTCAAACTTTGAAATGCAATCTTTTATATTAGGGAATATGCTACTTGTGACTTTATATGCTTCTTCTATCTCCACATGCACACACATATACGTGTATGTATGTATGTATGTATGTATGTATGTATGTATGTATGTATGTATGTATGTATATATATATATATATATATATATATATATATATATATATATATATATATATATATATATGAAATTGTAATAGCCATAATGCCCTCTTAACTTCTTGAATTCTTTGCTCTTTTTTGGATACGCTTGTCACCACAAAGCCTGAAGATCTTCAGGCTTTGTAGTGACAAGCGTATCCAAAAACGAGCAAAGAATTCAAGAAGTTAAGAGGGCATTGTGGCTATTACAATTTCATATGTATCTGGTAAAAAAGTGCAGTAGATTCTACACACACACACACACACACACACACACACACACACACATATATATTATTATTATATATATCTATATAAATATATATAATGTAACTAATTATAGTATATATATATAAATACATATATAAATAAAGAATGAATTCCAGTTTTAAAAGTTAGAATTAAACTATCTTCCTCGTTGGAAATATGTTTACTATGCTAGATCAATTGTACTACATTTGTAATTCTCTTTGAGTATCTATCTATTCTATATATCAATCTATCTATCTAATCTATATATATTATAATATAATAAATAATTATATATATAATTATATATATTAATTCTTATAATAATAATATGAAATAAATATATACTCAAATTTCCATCACCTGCAGCGTTTGCAAAAAACAATGACTAAAATCAGAGGAACATGCTCAGTATATAGTATCAGCTACTGTGACCTGTATAAATAAGAGATATATAAGACTATCTTTTACAGCTTGTCCTATATAATATTTATGTCCTTTTGCTTTTTATTGAAGCACCAACTCGGATAGATTTGACTTCTCAACCAGCGTAGTAACTACTACGTATACCGATACCGAAATTTATATATTTTGACCGAATATTTTTTTCTTTACATCGCCAATCCTCTAAGTCAGATATCTGCCAAAGAAACAATTTCAATTTCAACTGCATCATTAACATAAAAAGGTGAACATCATTTTGAAGTTATGTTCGCTTTAGTTAAAATATGCAAGTTTCTTACTTTTACAATACCATGTATTTACGTAGCTATAATTGTTTTTTAATGGTATGTTTCCTAGCAGCACTAAAAGACCTGGTAATTTCTTTAAAATTTGCTAAAGAAACTGAAGTAAGCAATAAGCTGTCGTTTTTAGGTGTCATAGTTTTAAGGAATGGGAAAGATTTTCAATTTTCTCTGTACAGGTCGACCATGAATGTGGATCCCTGTATTTCCGAGAACTATGATGATGGTATTTTTATGTTTTTAAAGGTGTTACGCGCCAGTTGCCCTGACGTTCTCCAAGCTGAGCTCGGGAAGCTCAGGGAAATTGCGATAAATCTTTTATGAAGGTGTACCTAAGGAAAAAAAAAAAAAAAAAGACTGATTTAAATAAAATTCTTATTTCATTATTTTGGAAAACAAAACCATGTCCATCCATAAGCAATTAAAACCATTTAACGTTTATGTTGTTTTGCAGAAGTGTGTATTGTAGAACATATTAATCAAGAATTTTCCTCTTAAAAGGAATGAGTCTGTTAAATCCCAAACAATCATGTTATGAAAAATATGTCGGCTAAAGTGGAAAGGATCTCGAAACACGATCAGAACACCAATGTTCGAACAGGCAATGCAGCATGAAGTTCATTTCAGCACTTGAATAAACGTAACCACGCTACTGACTTGAAAAATGCAAGAGATCGTGCACCGTTTAGATATTGCAAAACAAAACTTTGCTGACTAAGGAATAATAAAGCGAAATCGTGTCTACTTGGTTAACAACAGCCCAGGGATATACCACCTGGACAAACTCCTTATAATATTTTCAAACAATTGAGAGTTTATTTAGTTTTAAGCTAGTTTTTATGTTCTTGTATTGCTTCCACCACAGTGACTTTGATATTAATTACGACCAGACAAGGAGGTGTTAAAACAAAACAGCCCTACAAAACTATTTAAACTCAACTGTTTGCAAATATTATAAGGAGTTTGTCCAGGTGGTATATCCCTGGGCTGTTGTAAACCAAGTAGACACGATTTTGCTTTATCATTCCTGAGTCAACAAAGTTTTGCTTTGTAATAACTAAACCGTGCATGATCTCAATAAAGTTTTGCTTTGTAATATCTAAACGGTGCATGACTTCATTAAATAAGCGAATACCACAGGAAAATGATGGGCAGAAATCCAAACGCTTTCGTCCTTTACTAGACATTTCAGGACGAACGAAATACAGTTGGTTTTGTTTGTTTGTTTGTATGGTGTTTTTATGTTGCATGGAACCAGTGGTTATTCAGCAACGGGACCAACGGCTTTACGTGACTTCCGAACCACGTCGAGTGTGAACTTCTATCACCAGAAATACACATCTCTCACTCCTCAATGGAAGGGCCGAGAATCGAACCCGCGACCAGTTGGGAAGAACAAAGTTACCAGGTAAACAAAAGGATCAAGAATATCAGATGGTTAATTGTTAAAAGGGTAAAAATCAGAGATAATCCAGGATTATCGGATATCACACGGTCACTTAAACTTAAACATAGATTTAACCCTAACAGAAACTACAACGTATCCATATAAAGTCCAAAACATGTAAAAAACTGAATATATTAATTTTATTGCTTATATTTATCTAAAAACTTTTTTCATAATGAAGGTAACGAGTTTAAATAAACCAAGACTTAAATTTAGAACACTTTCATTATTTGACTTGATAAAACAAGATTCAATGATATTCCTTTTAACTGTGTCATTACATGGGATTAAAGCTCTTGCTTGACTCCAGTTAATGGGATGATCTAAATCTCTCATATGTACGAATTATGCATTTGATATCTGACCAGTTCTCACAGAACATTGGTGCTGTTTTATTCGTTGTGAAAGAGATTTTTCCATAACATACTTCATGACACTTTTTACAAGGAATTTCATATATGCAGCCGGGAAGATCTTTAAATCTTTTTATTACTAAACTCTGATTATACTACTGAAAACAAAATTTATGTTAAAAAAGCTTTAAAATTCTAGGAATTTCTAAAAACCTTTTATCATAGAATAATTTTAGTGTTATGCTTACTAGATTCAAGTTTGTCACTAGTTAAATAAAATGGATTTCTGTCTATCATTTTCCTGTGGTACTCGCTTATTTATATATATATATATATATATATATATATATATATATATATATATATATATATATATATATATATATATATATACATACATAAATATACCAAGAGAGAGAGAGAGAGAGAGAGAGAGACAGACAGACAGACAGACAGAGAGAGAGAAGGAAAGTATTCATGCACATTAAATTCCCAGGTAACCCCGGAGGAAACATTCCCGCGGCATTCACTTCCCCAAATGAACTCCATTGCCAATAATAGAGGTATTAAAAATCTGTGGCCGACATTTCTCCTATTAGCAGGGCGCTTCAAAACAGCCTGTTTGCATGGGAAGTTTCGGCTTTTTTTGCGGGACTATGACCAGGTTTCTTTTATTCTCGCATTGCAGCTTTTGTTAATGTCTGCCGTAAAATCATAACAAATAGTTACTCATTATGTACTACATATTGCTCGTGATCACACATAAACTCTCGTAGGCATACATATACATACATGAGA
>NC_061101.1:28841180-28881180 GCF_015104395.2 Macrobrachium nipponense | reverse complement strand
ACTTCATTAAAATATTTAAGCATGTTTAAATACAAAAAAAAAATCAATCTGCCAATGTTCAAGTTTCGGCATTATCATTAATTATAATAGGTCTGATGCTACATTTTTAGTTTTGAAATATCTAAATTTCCAAATATCCTTTTCAAATATCTATGAGGCACGAAGTTCTCTCCCATGGAAGCTACTGCAGATTTGCTCTCTTCTTCGCCTGATGCGGAGGGCTTCATTCTTATAACCAGTTCCGAAGTGGTTTGTTTTCAAGCCATCTGTTACATCGAATAAGAATGTCGATACTGAAAACGCTTATAACCTTCAAGATTCTCTCTTTGGATATCAGTCTGCTTTTGGTTTGGTAAAAGAGCTTGACGTGGAAAATATTAACTGCTCTCAGATTTTCTGTCATTCTCTCTGAAAAGAATTACGTTCTAAATTAAACGAACAAGTAAAATGTCCACACTTCTATGCATAACATTAATCGGTCTATTTAGTTTTTTGTATGTAATTATTCCTCTCTTTTATTTAGAAAGTTTTCATTTCCCGAAGAGATTGAAGCAATCGTCACCAAAGGTTCACAAGAAAAGAGTTTATACACATTTAAAATTCTATTGCACAGCATAATTTTGGTCTTTTCTTAATGAATACAAATTCACTTGATACTGGCTACAACTATCCTTTATAGAACGAAAAAACCACATTTCATCCCGAAAAGAAATTACTGATTACCGTTTTCATCTGGGCTGATTATCCACCTGTCAAGAGTTGATTAGATTAATTTCACTGTTAAACAGATAATATCTACATCCCGGATTAATAATAAACATCCCCTGATTCTGATAAAAACGTCCAATTTCTAAGCGCTGACAACAATGTCAAAGGTTAAGGGTTCAAATGTCTGCAGTGCCTGATCTTACCCCAGCTTCTTCTTCTGAACAGAGATTTTTAAAGTTTCTTGGTATTTCAGCTTATTTTGGTGTTTGCTTCCTACTTTTTCTGATCTTGTTCTTAAGCATAATAATATTGATCATAATAATAAACCCAACTATTATTATTCTTATTGTTATAGCAGTTACTCTTGATAGTAAGTATTAACACTGTAGAATGATTTTCTTTACAATTTGTTAATAACGTTTTCGCTAACGACTTAGGCATATACAATAATTCCCGATTAATTCGAAGTTCCACGTCAGTAAATAAAATATAATAAAGAAAGAAAGGAACAGAGACACGGAGAGAGCCAGGGCATCTTGAATGACACCTACAAATTAATAAACATCCACGAAATAATCTGATTATTTGACAAATGATAACAGCAAGATTGCGCCTCAAGGTTACGAGCTAAATGATCACTCGCCAGTTGTAAATCTTGATTTCGGAAAGAAGGAGGAGCTTTGTATGTTTCTTTATTCACTCTTTGTATATTCCAAGAAGCTCTAATAGATTTATCCACAGGTTACAGTTCAGTTGAACTAAGAAAGAGCCCAAATGTAGCTGTCCTCATCAGTAGGCATGAGCAGTGTAAACCGTTCAATAATTTCATCTTTCCATAAAAACCTGAGTATATATGTATGTTTACTTGAATAGTTTTTCTCTTATATATTTATGTGTGTATGCATGTATACATATATTTCTTACAAAAATACATTTCCATACGGGAGTGACAAAAATTTGTACAACAGGAGCGAAGAAAAAGCAAACAGAGAATTGCATTAATACTACAAGGAAAAACTATCAGATGTGAATAACCCAATATCAAGAGTGTATAAAAACACTATATAAAAGGTAGGATGAATAGCAACAAGGTAGAAAATAAAAAGAAGACGAGTGTCGATAATACAGGTAAATGCTTATCAGACCAAGAGGCTGAAAGGGCTGCTCAAGAATGGTGGAACAAAATAGCTGAAGGAGTGGATAAGAAACCGGTAGATGCAGTGATTTTGCGTTTGTTAGCCCCTTGAAAAAGATAGGATACAAATACAATACGGGATCCCTTACATGACAAAGTAATTACTTGCACAGTAATAGGTTTGAAGATAATCCTTAGACGATTAACTTAAATTTCAGAAGTTAAGGTAACTGGAAAATCTAATCCAGGTTAAGTCCAATTTCAAGAAAGTTTTATAAAATTGAAAAAGTTAAGATACAAGGATAAACCTCAACACGGAATATGAAACGTCTTGAGAGAAGATATTAGTGTTAACATAACATGTAATGTCATGGTAAAAGTGACGTTTCATCAAAAAATGAATATCCTAAAAGAATAACACACGAAATTTAATTCTGGCATTTGAAATTTGTGATGAAAGGAATAGTGACTCTAACGTAATATCACACAGAGAGAAAATGTCAAAAGGGGAAAAGCAAGAAGACCAGGCAAGTAATGATGCCCTGGGTGAATCGAGATACTGGGACACGGTCTTCAAAAAAGATGACATGAGGAAATAAAAAGATTCTGAAATGTGGGTTTGGTGGAAAATTGAAGAAGAGATGGGACGGGTTTGGACTGCTCATACGACTCAATCTGAAATGAAAAATGAAAATATCTGAGATATTTAAGAAGAGAGAGAAAAAAAAAGATTGAATTAGGCTTGTACCTCAGAAGGCAACGCACTACGATAGAGCGATAGCCGGAAATGAAGAGCAAGTGGCAAAGGAGAAAAGAAGAAGTATGGAAAATCTTATATACATTATATACATATATATATATATATATATATATATATATATATATATATATATATATATATATATATATATATATATATAATATATATATATATATTCTTCCCTTACGTGGTGCTGTTATCACGTGTGTAAAGCATGTTGTTAAGGGTGAAAAACTGAAACCCCATCACCGTAATGAAAAAATATAATTGAAAAATTTGATGACCGGCATTGAGACGTAAGATCCTTGAATTTACTTAAAGAATTGGGAAATAATTTCATAAAATACATTGTAAATCTCCTTGGCCATTCAGACGATAATTGCTGAACCGATAGATGGACGCATGTGCAGAACACTTCCACTGCATTCATCGCTTCATACCCCTAAGCAGAAAGCTTATTAGCAGTGTATGGAACATCCTACGCACACTGGGTCATTAGCCTCTATCCTGCACAGATTTACGCTTCTTGAATATCACGGCCCTTCAAAACTTATTCCAATCATCTTTCTTAACTCTTCCCGCTAATACTTCAGAATTAAAAACTCTGTTCACTATCATCCTTCATCCTTATGCACCAATCATCCCATAACATTCTGATTAATCCTTCTATTATGCTAAGCTCCTTATCGAGTCTACGACCTTTCTGCGTCAGCTGAGAAAATCTAGAGAATAAGTAACATGCCACGATTATTAGTAATTTGAAAGAGGAAAGAGAAGGCTCCATGATGCTCGTATGGGAGGTGGACTGGTTCAGGATAAAAGTTGGTCAAAGACTGGCCATAATGTGCGGCTTTGGCTCTTCAATATATTTATGGATACAGGGATTACTGAATTGAGGGAAAGGTCAAGAGTTGGAGCTGTAAGTCTGCCCTGGCTGATGTTTATAAAAGTTAGTTTGTGAGAGAAGAACGATGCCTTTGTAAGGGGAGTCGGTTGAAAGAGGATGTTATCATCATGGAAGAATATGAGAGCATATCAAATGCTCTGCTACAACGCCCTGCTACCTGGTTTACAAAATTTTCCGACTTTGGGGCTCATCTTCGATATATATATACATATATATATATATATATATATATATATATATATATATATATATATATATACATACATACATACATATATATAAACACACATACATATATATGATTATTTGTAAATAGATACGTGTTTCAAACGTACCAATCGGCTGTCATGGTGGAGGTGGGTTGTTACCCACGCTAAGTACAAATATTTAATCAAATATTTGATGAAACAAATAATAAACAAAACTTCGGGAGGAACAGAAAAACTAGACACATCAAGCTTTCTTACCCTTTTAGAGATTAATTCTCTCTTTTATAGTCCCGAAGCTATAAGTATTTTAAATATCACCATTACATTATGGACACAAAGCAAGCATAAATCTAAATAGAAATCTATATCATCACGAATTTGCCTTTACGAATATATAATCATTCCTCGAAGAAAGTAATCATCCTTTATTTAGGGGATTTGCAAGGTTCATTTTCAATGACTAATATCACACCTTCCTGCTTTACCCTTTTGGCTAATAATTACTAGTTGATGAAAAGATTTGCATCCAACAGAGCTGCGCGATAAAGTAGCATGCATTTAAAATAATTAAACATTTATAAATATGCATCTTGAGAGAGAGAGAGAGAGAGAGAGAGAGAGAGAGAGAGAGAGAGAGAGAGACGAGAGAGAGAGAGAGAGAGAGAGAGAGAGAGAGAGAGAGAGAGAGAGACTACGCAACCTTAACTCGGTCAGTCATATGTTTACTGACGTCATTTAATCAATTGTTCACAAAACTATGCCATTTCCAGTTTTTTTTCCATCCCTAAGATGGCCAGGTCATACAGTTTCCGTTTTATCCGCTCAAGATGGTTGCCTCAAACTTCAAGTGATATTGCGTTCCTACTTGGAGAAACCATTTTTCATTATTACGTTTCTTGAAGGCATTCATCTTTTTATATTGATTCATTTATATCTTTAAGAGAGATGTGGTATAAAGGTGAAGTTGTTCGCACTGACTTCATAAAAAAACGAAATAGATATTACGATCACTAAAGTAACATAATTCTTCTACAATTCTGAACTTACAGTCTATGGAGAAGTTCCTTTAAACAGCTATGATGTCTCATTTCCTTCAAGTAAGCCCTACCTCTTTCAGTCATAAATCAGTAACACCACTTTCAGCTCTCTGCATATGGTAATACTGCCATGATTTGCATAACATCTAATTATTGCCATTGTGATTTCGTCTATTGAAAGACGTCTCATCGGAAAAAATCGGTAGCACTCCCACATTACTGATCTGAATACTAGGAATAGTTGGTATGAGCAACTTCCCCCTTCGTCGCTAAATTGACCAATACAGTAGAATTACTTTAGCACAATATGCGTTATAATATTCAAAAATATTTAAACTTATTTCACTTCTTCAAGTATCCTCAGTACCAATGAGCTCCACAAATTAGCATATTTCTTGTCATCTGTATCACCCGTTTATACTCTCCAAAGCTGAAAAAAGAACGCTCTTAAAAGAGACTGGTAACCCCGAGACTCAAGCTAGCCTGTAACTTCCATACCAAACAAGTGTTTGTGAATTGTGATATTAAATACTAACATCTTCAAGTGCTACCTACAGACATTGGTGAAGCCTTGAAATAGAGAAAAAAGCCTCTCCTTGCTTAGAAATATAACCACCTTTGATGTTTTTAAGCAACCACTAATATATAATCAATCGCAGTATGTCATTTCATTGATTATTATTATTATAATAATATAATAATATCATTATGATTAATAATGGTAAGAAACGAAGAGCTGAAATTTTTCGTATGTTTAGAATTCTTTGAATATTGGAAAATATTTCCAAGACGCAATAATCAATTAATGGTCTCACGTGAGAAAATAATGAGGGGTACTTTTTTATTACGTCTTAATCCAATAAAGACTGAACAGTAAGAGTTTGAGCACATCATATCCAATTATTACCATCTGCAATTGTTTTTAAGATAAAATAAAACGGGTTCGTATCAGTACAAAATAGCTGGTAATGCTAGGAAACTTGATGAAGAAACACAAAGAGCAATATAGATATGGGTTAAATTCTGAAAAGCAATTCGTAAGTGCTACACTAGTTAAATATCGAGTAAACAATCCGTAAGTGCACTTAGGAAGTTTAAAAGGTGTCCTCGTGGTGTCTTCCATTGTATGTGGACAAACCTTCGTAAATGGGAAATGTTCATACTATGCAAAAAACCGATTCTTAACGATGTTGAAACAGACGACTGATTAAGATGCAGTTACAGGAGACAAGAAAAACTGGTGTAAAAGATGGGGTAGAGGCACTCATACAATCAAATATGTATACGAATAAAGGAGAAACTGAATATGCCTCAACCACTATATACACCTACTAACCGCATTTCGAGTCCCATTACTGACGCTCGTCTTGCGTGACGTCTCATTTTCTTTGAATACCAACGCCTTTTCATCTTAACATTTCATCGGCTCCACCATTCCGACCCAATGATGTACCAAAACTTTTCTTTCCTCTAAAACGGCCGAATGAATCCACAATCCTTGTTTAAAACTTCATTCATACACTAACAATTGAACTCTTAATTCTTCTTTTACGCTACTTTATGCCCTGTACCTCAGTTACTTAATTCAAGTGTACTCTATTTGTAGCTTAATGTTTGTGTACATAAAACGTCACGGTGATGCGATAAATATCCATAAATAGCCAGGTGTTCCAAACGTACCAATCGGCTGTCATGGTGGTGGTGGGCTGATGCTGACTCTATGTAAAATATTTGATAATAAAACATAATAAATACAACTTCAGAAAAAACACTAGACACATCGAGCTTTCCTATCCATTTTTCAGGTTAGTTCTATCATGTACAGTCACTAAGCTATAAGTATTGTAAATTGCACCATTACATTGACGCAAAGTATATATAAGTCTATATCAGCAAAAAATTCCCTTAACAAAAACTATGTATGAAACTGATAAGTACTATGTCTCTCTCTCTCTCTCTCTCTCTCTCTCTCTATCTCTCTCCTGTTAAGATAGTTGCTTCATTTACATTGCCCAGCATTTTTGACATTTTATATTTCATTACTTCTCACCCCCCATTCCTATCGGGGCTGAACTTGGACTTGGTCACTATTCATGTCAGCGACCTTGAAAACTAAGAGTTAGACACTAATATCTATCATTTTTAACATTTTATTTCTTAACCCTTCTCAACCCCCTATTAGGGCTGAACTTGGAATCAAAAGGTATTGGGAATGTCACTATTCATCTCAGCAACCTGAAAAATATGGATTAAACTCTAAGATCTGTTGTTTTCAGTTATTTTCATGTCACCCCTTTCCCACACCCCCTTCTCACTAGAGCTGAACTTGGGCTTAAAGGGCATTGGGAGTGTCTGTCTTCATCTCAGGGACCTCAAAAAGTATTAATTAGGCACTAATATCTGTCAATTTTGGTTTTTATTTATGTCACCTGCTTCCATCTGGCCCCCATCCTTTCTGGGCTGAACATGGAATAGACGCATACAATTGCCATTTTTGGTTATTTTTACATGTCACCCACTTCCCACCCCCTTCTCATCCCCTCCCTATTGGGGCTGAACATGGACTTGAAGGGCAATGAGTGTCACAATTCATCTTACTGACCTCGAAAACTATGGATTAGACAGGGCTATATGCCGTTTTCAGTTCTTTTTATGTTTCACCGCTTTCCCACCCCCTTCCCACCCTGCTCCCCTTGGTGCCAGAGATGTCTTACTCCCACAGTATTCTTTCCCAGATGTTAAGTCATATGTATAAAAAAGTTTGGTTGAAATTGCCCAATGCATTTCAAAGTGTATGTGGCACACACACATAATCCACACATACATGCATCCATACGAGTATTGTCTTTTCTCGTATTTATGTCAGTATCTGCTCAGTAAAGGGCTTTTAAAGTCGAAAGATCTTGCAGACTCCTTCGTTTATTTTTCCTTCGTGGCATTTATCTTTATATATATATATATATATATATATATATATATATATATATATATATATATATATATATATATATCATATATACATATATATATATATATATATATATATATATATATATATATATATACATATACACATTTACAAAATAACGACCTTTGCACTCATAAAGCATTCATAAACTTTTCTGCCCATAAACACTTTAATACACTTTCCGTGGGGTCACCTTCACTTTTCTCTAAGGACATGGAATGTCATTTGTCACATGAATTCTTGGGAAATTTACAGTATGTGCAAACCGTAGTCAAGTTCAACGTGTAAATTGCAATATCCCATTTCAACACCCTATTTTTAACATTCCATCCATAAGATGGAAGGAGATTAAAACTCCACATAAATATTATTGTTGTAAGGTAGGTGTCAACCTTGCTCAAGAAACAGGGTGATGAGCAAAGGAACAAAAGCGCCAGGAATTTAACAACATAGCTGTGACTCTTATTTCCAATTTAATAGTTAAAAAAAACCTGATAATTAATAGATACGAACATTCACTTGTGTTTGCCAGTATCCAGTTCAATGATCCAGGCAATTACATTTCCAATGGATGTATGTGTATTTTTTTTTAATAACTTTAACTTCAGAAGTAATCATCTCTGCTTTATCTTTTTCCATGGCGAAAAATGATTAGAGTATAAAAATTACTTCTGCTTGGTAACTTAAATTTATTACTTATCATAACCAGACTTTGGATCCTGGAAGTCCA
Source organism: Macrobrachium nipponense (assembly GCF_015104395.2). Classification (NCBI taxonomy): domain Eukaryota; kingdom Metazoa; phylum Arthropoda; class Malacostraca; order Decapoda; family Palaemonidae; genus Macrobrachium; species Macrobrachium nipponense. The sequence goes on along the minus strand of NC_061101.1, from coordinate 28,872,726 downwards.
ATATGTTGGCACTGCTGGGCAACATTTCAATATAATTCCACAATCTTGTGCTCTGATCACCTGGCAAGGTTTCAAATAAGCCAATTTGAGCTTTGATGGTCACGTTGTTGCATCCTCACTCAGTGGCAGGTATAGTGTTGGCCGCTTTCCTGGTGTGATGACTCGATGACTCATCTTCCATATCCTGATGAATTTTTTGACTAGTTGAGAGAAGCTATCGATTTCATGGCTGCACTGAGGTTATTCATGTCCAGAAGTGCTTGTTCTAACATCTTTCTTGATGTTGGAGTCACTATCAGGTGAAGGTTATATTAGGTCCTAGTTAAAAGGGTACCTAATGTTGGCAGTTGTGTACACCTTAGGAATGGTGCCCTTCTGATAATTTCTACATTTACTTCTGTATCTCTTACAATGTCCGTTCAGCGCACCACTCACTTGTATTTCTTTACAGGTCATCCTAAAGAGTGCCACGGGGTCTTAGCTAGTTTCATTGTAGTTTGATGCACATATTCACTCAGACATTGATATGCTACGTTGATGTGTTTTTAGGGGATCCCTCTATGGTGGGGCTGCCGCTGGGGTGTTTTTCATAATCAGGTCTTTGGTATAGCTATTTTGGTTATGTATGGTGAAGTTCAGCTCTGTGTAAACATCGATGACATATATGTACTTTATCAGTGAATATGTCTTTCACTATGTGCTTGTCCTCTAGATATCTAAAGGAGATCCTTGCCTTAGAGTATAATGTGATAATATTTTCATGAGCAGGTTACAGCTGTTCATTATTCTTGTACCATTAGTTCTGTATCTCACTGGCCTGCTTATTTAAGCTTCCATTACTGATCATCACATGGAGGCTTTGTCCAAGGATTGGTGGGTATCCTGTCTTGAGTTATTATTCCTTTAAACACCACCTTCTCTGCACAACTAAGGTCCTGAAATTTTTGCTTTCTGCCGAGGCCCTCACTGAACATGGTGAATACACAAACAACAGTCTTACCTGGCAATTAAAGGCAGCTACCAAGGAGATCTCACAAACTAAAGGCATGACTGTACGATGAGATGGTAAAACTGGCCCTAATCTTAAAAATAATCAGAATATGGTAAGCTTGATGAAATTCTTGCCAACGGAACAAAGTTTAAGCAGGCTACAAAAATCCAAAGGATAACATCAGGAGTGCAGCAAACAGGATGGCTGGTCATTAGGAATATTACAACCAAAACAGCTTGGGAACACACTGCATCCCATAATTAGCAAAGCCCCTGCACAACCCTGCAGTTTAGGTAAATGCCCCAATGAAATAATCACATTATATGCTCGGCTGGTACAGTCTTCGTTTATTGGAAGAATTTTTCATGAATATAAAGTGCTCCACCGGTGATGGCACCTTCGTTCCTATGGATGTTTTACTAACTACAGGGTTCATACTTACACCCAAGAAGACGGAGACATTAGGTGTATGCCATTTGGAGTCAGTTTTGCTAAATTCAATAAAGATGTGATGTATTCTTCCTTATTTGTCAATTCTGATAACTGCTTAAAAGTATCAAATACTTTTATACAAACTAATTTTGCCAAGGAAGTCAAGTCCTAGAATGCATCTGCCTGAACTAAACAGTTGAATTCTGCAACAATGCCACTCCCCTTCTTGGATCTCCTCTTCTCCCTAACAGACGATGACTTAAAAGCATCTGTTTGCACAAGAAAGACCAACTCTCGCCTCTGTCTCAAAAGGGGGAGTAAGTCCCCTCCCAAGCACAAGAAAAAATGGATTGTTTCTGTCAAATGTCGATGAATAATGAATACTTGAACACTAAAATAAGCAGTCAATAAGGGTCCCTGATGCACAACAATGTAATTCATCTATTCAAATCTACCATCTGAGGTTTTCTGGCTCATACAAGAATGTGATTAAGACTACAATAAAACTAGCTAAGGGGATTGCCTGACTTGCAAAAAGAAAGGCATTAAAGACCCACATGAGAGATGCTCCAAATTAAAATCATAAGAGACATAACAGTGAAAAACACAGAAAATACTGGAATGAGAAGCCTTCCCTGACACCAACATCAGCCATCCTTTCAACAAAGACCAAATAAGACCCTTACCATAGAAAGCTCCAACTTCAAGAGAGATGATGGAACAATCATTCCTGGGTGTGAACAACACCAGTGGTGCCAAGGAATATATAACTAAGTTACCTTTCACGAATCAAAATATTTGCTGGTAAATACCAACAGTTAGGTCATCAAACAGGGAAAGCAGCCAACACCATCCCTGTAATTCAGAGAGGCTGTAACAACGTAACAATCAGAGAGCATGTCCTCATCCATATAATCGAATACAAGTGTCAACAATTTGTCTCACTGCTTTTTTGACTCACTGCTACTCATGTGTTTTGGTACAACTTACCAAAGGGCCACCTGAAGCAGTAAGAACCTCAGGGATAACCTGGCTGAAGACTTCCTCATAAACGCCAGAGTTATTTAGCAACTTAGATGTCATATTTACATATTTATTAAAAGAATTCCATCGAAGAATGTTTATCTCTCCATTCACGAAGGAATGACAACTGCAGGGGTTACTGGTATTATTTATAAGAAAAAAGGGTAATCAGAAGAAAATTTGAATTTTATACAAATTAAATGCAGCTGATGCGGCAATCACATTTAATTCTACTTGCTTGAAATACAGTCTTCTAACTATAAGAATAACAATAGTCATGATAATAACATTAATAAACGGACGGAAAACGGGAGTGCTCTACCTGTCAAGTCTTTTATACGTTTCATTAGTTCTTGAAGGATATAAAACTCATCCTTCAAACACTTTTTCTTATGAGAAAACTACGGCCAGCACATTACTCTATCTCATCTATACCAAAATAACAATCGATTAACACCTGCTACTGAACTAAAATAAGTTAATTTATGCATAATACACATAAACTCTCTCTCTCTCTCTGTCTCTCTCTCTCACACACACACAGACAGGCGCGCACACACATAACATATATATACTAAGTCTACATACAGAAATAATTTATACAGATACTTCACATGGAATCTACCATATTGTAAATGGGGTTCACTGTCATGTCAGTACCTGGCATTGCCAAAGCGTATTGTATAAGGTCTGATCATTTTTGAAGACATCTATCCAATATATACATACTACTTTTAAAACATCTAATTTCTTTTCTACGATAAGAAAATTATCCTACTATTTTCAACTAATTCCATCTACAGCTACGGGCTTATGAGAAACAAAAATGTGCATCAAACTACAAAAAAGGCAACAGGTGAATGAACTAACACAATTACCAGAGAAAAGATTATTCCAACAATCTAGTAACATACATGTTGCACCAAACAATTACACTCTTTACACCAATGTAATTATGGAGATGATTTTACGCTACGATTTTATTTGCCGTGAATATATTTTCAAACGTGTCTTCATCTGATCATATAAATGACCTAGCCTGCAAAAAATTCATGAGTGGTCATCCTCTCAGGAATGTGCGCAGCTAAAGAATGGACATTCTCTAAAATAATGCTGAAATCATAGCATATAGCTCTTTGTTCTATGAATATCAAAACGTATTTTTCCGTACCTTGAATAAAAATAATTACAATTCAAATGCACGTAATCGTTGGTGTTACATGCAATGCATATTTCTAAAAATGTGACAGCCTCGAACATTACGAAAAACATGGAACGGTCAACATCTGCATGTGACATCATAGTGACAAGAAATCAGTTTCATATTCCCGGCAGCACACAGGCCAATATATATATATATATATATATATATATATATATATATATATATATATATATATATAAAATAAATAAATAAATAAATAAAGGAAGATTTTTATTTATATAACACTCGAAAGCGATGGAAAATGCGTTCTAGATCATAATGCCATTTTTAATATCAATTTTCAACATGAGTTCCTGGGTATAACAAAATATTATAGAAGTTAATCCATAAGAGCGGGATTGTCCTGAGGGGCGTAGTAACTATATAAGAGCAAGAGCCAACGGATCCTACAGTTTCATAATCATTTATATCCACGGCATTTTTACTTTAATTGTGCTTTTCGAACAACTACGTTCAGACCTATACAAATATCAGTGCCTTAAAAATACGTACGTCATCAATATGTAATCAGTACATTGCAATTTAGGTCTTGTTTTTTTTTATTAACGTTTTTCGCTAGTCTTCGGAATGCTTACATTTTCAACAACAATTTCTTCCAAAGGATTTATAGCACCAAATTAAAGAAAGATAAGTATGTATCAAATCACGACAAATAAATGGACAGTAGGTCATAAGACAAGTGTAAAACCATTAAAAAGTTTGCACACAACTCTACATCACTTCCAAAATAACCACATACACCTGGTCATAATAAACGACAAATTTTAGGACATCACACACACACACACACCCACAACACACAAACACACATATATACATATATATTATATTAATAATATTATATAATATATATATATATACATATCTATATAATATATTTATATCATATGTATATTATATATTATAATACATATACATACATGTGTATGTATATGTGTATATATATACTAACAAAGAATTACCATTACAACAAAATCCGAAGTCAGAACGTCTACCTGTGGCTACAGTCAAAAGAACATAGCAATTCGTTACTCTACATAACAAAGCCAACATCTCTACAAAGAAGATGGCGTCCATTATCAGGGGGATGGAGCCGCCCCCCAGTCTTCAGATACTCACAAGCCTCAGGAGGGACCAGGTGTTCTTTCCCTTCCGGGTTCCAACGGGATCTGAAAAACAATCGCAAGCTATTCATCAATTAATAGATTTTGTTCTTTCATTTACTTAATCGCCATCAAGATTTACCCTATGAAATGGTCGGGTGTGTAGCATATCAACCCGACAAACACATAATGCAAATTATGAGAATTCCCAAACTCAAAAAGGGGATATTTTCGAAAAACAGGCAAATCTAGCCTAAAACCCAAGAGGACATCTGCATAGAGAAGGAGGTTGTGGATTCGATGTATCTAGAGAATTCGATCTAGGCAGTCAAATGAAAATTAAGATCTGGGTGCCAAACTAGTATGGGGGAACTAATTTTTACTAAAGCGTTGCTAAACTATGCTAAATAGCACTAAGGGAGTGGGGATGACTAAGACATATTTCAAGATGCATTAATTTCCGTAAGGCATACACAGCATATATGCATATGAGAGATAAACTCTCTAATAATGGACAGGGGAAGACCTGAAAGTTCGTTTGAGGTGTTGCATTTGGAGATCAGCTACCAGGGGAGCAGATAAATAACAATAAGGTAGATGGTATGCTAATTTCCTCATTGGTATAGAAATAAATCAGATTACAAAAGCGGTAATATTATATTATTATACATTCTAACATAAACTATTGCCTTTTGTATAAGTGTTTCAAATTGTAAATTGGTAAAAGTGCAAATGCAAAAATTTACAGCATTTGTATACCTGTGTGAGTGTGGTTGTAGGTTTAGTGTGCCGAGAGAGAGAGAGAGAGAGAGAGAGAGAGAGAGAGAGAGAGAGAGAGAGAGAGAGAGAGAGAGAGAGAGCAGGTGCCATACCTATTATAAACGCTAGGATGGCCATACCTTTCAATGAAAAGCAAGCCAAGAGGATACAGGGGAAACAAGGATGTTTAAGGAGTTGGCCTATTTTCTCTTTTGCAAAAAGACAAAATATGAATTGTGAGGAAAGTTTTATTTGTACCACTGACAAACGATGCACTTACCCTTGAGAATTCTCAAATGTATTTTCTGACGAAAGAACATAGTTATTGAAGACAAGTGATAATGGCTACCAGAGAAATTTTTTTACATAATAACACGCATTTCCTCTGAAAAACAATTAATGAAACGCTAACACATTCAAATTCATATATATATATATATATATATATATATATATATATATATATATATATATATATATATATATATATATATATATATATATATATATATATATATATATAATAATAAAATAATCCCAGAGTTTGCTTGAATTTACTCTAAAGTTTCAAGTACATCCAAAATATCCATATTCAATGGTTACAGTTTATACAGCATCCATTTTATATCGCTTTTAACTACATAATTCAAGTGACTACAGCTGAACTGTAAGCTCATTTAATGCCAGTTGTTGATCACACTTCACTGAAGCAAGACTCATAATGGGTGAAGAGACTTATTTGGCGAATCTCCCTATACTTGCAAAAAGGAATCAATCTTTTGTGAGAAAGTGATTTGTTTCACTTATAGATTTAATGCATGGGTTATTTTCAACAGAAGGGAGACCACTTAAAAGACTGGTATATCACTGGAAATTACAATCTGATAACACTGGGCTCACAGAGCTCCTAAGTCTTAAAGAAATGACACATAATACTGCAAATATTTTCGCTAGGGCACAGATTCGGAAAACCCGAAATCAAAAAACCAAAAGAATCACAGAAGACTATGATTCTGCTAAACACTTTTTCAAGTTGCAATGTTCCAAAAGGTTTTTGATTCGTCGTTTCTACTAAAGTAGCTCTTCGTGTATCTCATAACAGAACCTTCCTCGCAAAAAAAATCTTTCATACACCATACAGCGTGTTCTTTAAATTATGATGTTCCATCTGGTTTTGAAGGTCCTCTGTGTTTCCTGTAGTATGCTGTAGTTTACTAACTGAAAAGGGGCGTAATTTACAAAATATTGGGATTTTTTTTGTAGATAATCTCTATATGTTATTAATGTATGATGATCATTCCAGAGCAGTCTCAGATCTCTGTGCATGAAAATAAAAAAAATATATATCAAATTTGCTCACGATGACAATATTTTCATAGTAACTTTAAAGAAAGCTGATGACAGGGATACAAAAAATATCTCTAAGGGAAGGAGTTGATGATGAGGAGACCCTGCTGAAGTTTCTGAATATAATTTTGAGCGCAATATGTACAGAAAAAATGTCAACAAAATTTCAGTTGGAAGGACAAACCGTGTTAGAGAAAAAATGAACAGTTCTAATTTAATTTTTCTCTTTCAAGAAAGGAATCGAAAATGGTTTTGCTCACGCGATGCCAACCAAATGGTTAACGTTCTAGGAAAGAAACAGACTATACTGATGAGACTGAGTGAGTTTCTTAAAACAGGTCTCTGTTTGTTAATCTTAATCTTCCTTCATGATGTAGTAATGGTTTCTATTAACCTTCAGTGATGGGCAGAAAAGAGGTTTCAAGAGTGAGCACACTGTCTCTTAGGTACACTGCATTTTTAAAATTACAAAGCCATTAAGAATTTATATCATTTGGCTACACAAATGATCTTATATTAGTTTTGGTTTTGTTTGCGTTTCTACCATCAATTGTCTGTTGTCTAAAACAAGAAATTACATGTAACACCATCTATAAGAGTGACTCAAGAACACGATGCTATAAGAGTGACTCAAGAACACGATGGCAAAAAAATGAACAAAACAAATAACATGTTTATTACTGAGAGTGCATGAACATATATGCCCAAACCGACTGATTCTCATGAATCAGAGGATAAAACGTACAGCATGGTAGGTTCTCAGTTTAATACTTTTTATAAATATAATGATCTTCTCTTCACATAATGATTCCTGCAGAGAAACACGATGGGCAGTGTACATAATGCAGAAAAATGTACGGAACTGAATGTACATACCAATGGTTAAATGCGCCAACCATGGACAAAATGAATCAAGTGGAAAAACGTCCCCTCTGGACAAATGAACCCATTGACAAAATGGTTTCATTGAACTCAGTACATCCCAATAGACAAAATATACAAAATAAGCAAAGTGTATCCAACAGACGAAATTTACCCGATACATATATGCCAAAAGTTCACCTATGAAGCAAAATATACAAATTGGACAAAAAGTATCCCCTATACCAAATTGTACTCTCGAAAAAAACATGCAAAAGAGTATCAAATAAATATACGGTAAAAAATTGACAAATTGTTCATAATATACCAAATGTGTACATAATATCCAAAGGGAATACTCAGCGCCTTACGTCCACTTGGTATTTTTCCATTAGATTCATTTAGTATTATGGAAATATTTAGTACCCAGAGAACATTTTCAATATTTTGGGTATGTTTTGTCATTACGTTTGTAGGCTTAAAAATTTCAACTGGTTTAACAATGAGTGGATTTTGACTAAGTTCGGACATTTCAGTAGGATTACTTTGCGTTCTCTGTAGCAAGCCTTGCATGCCCTTCGCTCATTTTTGTCTTTAAGATTTAACTTCACATTACCAAGTGGTGCAAGTAAGCGATTTGCAGCAGATGCCCATTTCACATCTATTTTTTGCATTTTCAGCTCCTATTTTACTAAATTTCATTCCCTTATATATATTTCCATATGCTATGTCTGAATTTATATCTTATAAACCCAAAACATTTAAGGTGAATAATGAGAACATCAACTTCAAAGCAATCAACAATTCTCTACTTTGAACAACTTTAAGTTGTTCCTGCAAGATCACTCAACGTAACATCCTAAATAAATGTATTAGGATGGTCCCTCAGTGATATTAACTACAATAGATAAAGAGGAGATATAGCTTTGAACCCTGCAGTAGGTGGAGAATTGTCAGGAAAGATACCTACGACAGGACCGTTCCAGTGAGGAAAGCTATATAATTATGGGCTTGGAAAGTGTCAATAGATCCTAGATAAAAAAACCAAATAAAACTTTGGTCATTAATTAAGTTTAATCTTGATTTCAAGTACTAATACTAACTGAGTAAGAGGGAATGAGGTTAAAGGCTTCCGTAAGGATTGATGTACCTTACAATCGTATTCAGGAAAGACATTTTTGAAGTGAGTATAAGGGTACACAAACAGGCACCTGCTTCACACTTATCTGCGACGTCAATTTCTTGTATGAATCTTTCAGAATACTGTGTATAATTTTAAAGAGTTTTATATGGAGATTCGGATTTGGACTAGCTATCATATACTATTAAATGACAATATTTTTTTCTTCTGTCGCTTGATGATATAAAGTCGTCTTTTCTTTGTAGATAATTGCAATCTTCAGTCCACCTGAAAAAAAATGTGAGGACAGCCAAATAAAGGGGTCTTTAAAACAATTACGTTTCAGCTTTGCCCATTCTGTTATGTTATATCCTTCTGTTCTCGTAGGTCAGATGGGTACCCACTTAATTATAAGAGTTTTTCGTCAACAAAAAGCGATTAACGGTCATAAAACTCGGACGTGGCCACCTGAAGAAGATCTCAAAATGCTACGAAGGAAAACAGTTCCAAATTATCTAATAATACAATAATTCCAGCTCTACTTTTAAACAGAATCATAAAAAAAGACTATTCAAAGTCCTTAATCCAGTGAAAAAGCGAACGGTAACGCAAAACAATAGATAAAAGTTCGTTAATTAAGTATTCTTTACGCACATACGTAGCATAAATGTTTTTAGGACATTTGAATAACCATTCCATTCAATAAACCCAGTTTTAATATCTTATTATCTTTGCAAATAGTCATAATGACTCGACTCGACTCTTACCTATTTTTCATAATAATATCTAAACCTGATAATGAGCTCGAGTTAGTCATGTCTGACCTTTGACGCTACATAAGGTGACTTCGCGATGTTATTTTCACTTGAGTAATGGAATCTGGTCATTTTTACATGTAAAAAATCATCCAAATGCCTGGATAAAAAGAGACGACCAGGTCTTTAGTAATTTCTCATTTCCAGGTATATAACAGAGACCTCTGTCATTCAATCAGGTATTTTATGGAAATTCTGAAATCTAGAATTAATCGAAAATTTCTTCGAACTCATACGCAATTTTTAAATGTGAAAGATTTATTCATAATTAAAGAAATCCATATAGATATTATACAAAATTTAATATAGAATATTTCACCAAGTGCTGAAATTGGAAGACTGAAGAAAGTAACATATTATAAAGAGTTAAAGCATATGTTTTTCAATCACTCTATTCTTTACTACTTTGGACCCTTAAAAGACAAAAACTTATATCGTGAAAATTTAGTTAAGGGGAGCTGGTACGACCGAAAGTTACTTTTTTTCCCCAAGCAATAACTATATATAACTTATTATACGATCAAAACTGAACTGTGTTTGCAAACTTGAATTGTACATAAAGAAAATATAGTCCAGTACAATTTAAAATAGGGATACAGGGTTCATTGTTATAATGATAATTGAACAGATCTGCTTCATAACAAATCAGGAAGATGAAAAAGGGCTAATATGGTCTAATACTGCTTAAATAACAGGGTTCTAATTACATCATGCCTGACAAAAATAAAATAAATAAATAAATAAATAAAACTAAGTAGAGGTTTGTGAAGTAGTTTCCGATATTACACTTGTTTGGTTAGATACAGGAGGGTAACTGGACAATTCCATACACAAGCAAGTCATCATGGGAAATCCTCCTTCTCCTAGTCAAGACGGGAAAGGGAACATGATGCTAAAAGTGCTGGCTGGGTCCCGGAGAACCCAAAAGGTATATAATTTCCCACAAGGCAGTGCTCAAGTACCACTATAGAGTATCCACAAAAGAGCAGTAGCGGACATAACGCTCAAAATGGAGAGATAACCGTGAGGTTCATGCCATTCAAAACGATGCAAGAGATACTAAATGCAACAGGGGATATGAAAAGGGTTAATATGAGTTCTGGGGCTATAAACTACGACGACTTCGCAGCACCAGACACAACTGAAGGACGGAGTCTTTGCGATGAGGAGGAAGGGGACGACAAAGAAACGGAGAAGGATAAAATGCGGATCTGAGTCCCTCCCAAAAAACTGTGAAATCAAACGAGCAAAAGGGGTTTGGAATGTCCCGAATACTCAAAAACACAGAAGATACTTACTGGAGTGCAAAGAGCTATAGGTGTCGGAGGAGGAAAAAGACCTAGCGGTGGATGTGGCACCAGATTTATCTCCTGAAGAGCACATAAACACAATCATCATCAACACAAGCTGCGACACAGATGACAATTATAGAGAGAAAAAAAAATCATCGGGTTGCTACACCTACAACTATTTAACTGGTTACTTGATTTACTCCTTTGCTACTCCGTTATGCACATTTTTATTGCAATGCAAGTAACATGTACAAAGACGATGCATTAGATAGTGACAGTCAAATAATCATAGTGGAGCATTACTAATCTCATTATTATCTTTAGGTTAAGCATAACTATTTAAATACTTAAGATTACAGCACCATCCACGAGCTCAACAAATCATCATCTTACTTTATAATACTGAAACATTCAAAACCACACTAATACATCAGGCAATTTTTAAACGGAAATCAACAACAGAAAAATTTAGTTTAAATAACAGAAGCACAAGAGAAGAGAAGTGTTCCATATCCCTCATGCCTCTAGAATATCATTAGAATTTTTACATGTATTTAAAGTACAAGGGGTCTAGTATTATAAGATCAGTTTATTCTTTACATAAAACAATAGCAACAGCTTAATGTTATAGTAAAATTTAGCACAGAGATTACACGTAATTTGCAACGACAAAATATTTGATCACGTTTCTCCAAAGTAATTTCTCCGTTTTCCTTCACTCATAGTCAAGATCAAGAGTGAAATGGACCGAGACCAAAAATGAAATATGTAGGTTGAAGGAAAACAATAAATATAATATTTTTAGCATGGGTAAATTTCTATTGAAGCTTCAGCGAGATCACTTTAATTTAGGGCAAAAACTACAAGGACCATATGAAAGTAATATATTTGTGGGGAGAAATTCGTTTAGTAACAAATTGTAAATTGCCAAATGTAAATAAATGCACACTTCCACATGAAGTGACTGAGATCGAAAGACAGAGCAGCATCAATTTGTAAATTTAAATCATACTAAGTTCGAGATCAGCATTATTGCATCCAGCTAGCCTGCGGGCCAAGAGCACGGCCCAAGGAAATTAATGGGTATTGACCTCCGTTACCTCGAAAAAAGTATCTGTGATCGATTATTCAGCTTCACAATCCTGCACCGAGCTAAAATGGGAAAGTTCAGTTATTCCTTCCAACGTTGAATTCTTTATTGGAATTCATTCATCTCTACATTTACGCTGCTGAAATTGATCAGACTTCTAACTATATCTGGTTGCTTTTCTTCTCAATGTTGTGCTGCATTTCTAACAAAGTGAAGATTTCTGTAGATTTTACATACTTTCATATGTATGCTTGGCCTGTCATGATTAACCTTGATATATAGAGAACAGTTTCTTTGTGTTTTGAAATATACATACACTAAATACATTATAGTCATTTGATTATGTTCCATTGTGTTTTTATTTTTATAAATAAATGATTCTTACGTTCTTTGCTAATTTTTCGACAGATATAATTATCCATTACATCACAGTATAAAAGCCGAGTTAACTAAGTTATTAGGCCGGAAAGACTGGTGTCATTCTGGTTTTAGTGTTTAATATTCAGGTAACTTAATTCTGTTTAACATAAAACGCAGACGGAACAGATACCTTAAATTTTAGATAAATTTTTGATATGCTTAGCAGATTCATTTCGAGGGTATAATGGTGAAATAATGTCTGAAGCGATTTCTCTTGTATCATTTTAAAATCGTTTCATTTGGTCTACTGTCAGAGCTCTGCAACAATTGTTTGTTTGTATGGTGTTTTTACGTTGCATGGAACCAGTGGTTATTCAGCAACGGGACCAACGGCTTTACGTGACTTCTGAACCACGTCGCGAGTGAACTTCTATCACCAGAAATACACATCTCTCACTCCTTAATGGAATGGCCGAGAATCGAACCCGCGACCACCGAGGTGGGACGCCAACACCATACCAACCACGCCACCGAGGCGTTTCTGCAACAATTGTAGTTAGTAAGAAATATATATATATATATTCTGCATGATAAAACAAAGTGTATATTAAAACGATTTCATGAAACCGATTAGTCCGTAGTGGAGGACATTTCATTAATTAGTTTATACAACGACTTTCATGATTTCACTCGATTCCATTGGTTGCTGACAGGTTAATAAATGATGGATTCTAAGTTTCTTACAATTCCGTTACATGAAATTAATTGTGGATTAGTATAAGAGGCAAATTTTTCAATTCCACCAGGGGGCAGGCTATAAACCACTTCCATACCAAGCATACATTTCCACTAGTCTCTTGAATGATATCCCAGATAAGTTATTCTAGCTGAATAAGGCTGAGGCTTTGAATTTGGTGTAACTTTTGAGAATCATCTAAAGACGGTGTCGGCAATTAACGCACGATTTAGGCATTATACGTATGGTCTCATATATTCTTATTGATGGCAGGATCAACGCAACCTATTTCAGCTTATTTGTCCTTCCTTTACTTCAATACTGTTCTCCAGTGTGGATGTCTGCTTCTGCCTGAGATTGATCTCTTTTAGAGAGAGTGGTTCATTTTCGTAGGTTTTTGTTTCCTAACTTTGGCAGTTATGACCAAGACCATCGACGGTTTTTCAGTCGTATTATAACAGAAACATTTGGCTATCACAATTAATTCCTGATCCTGTTTTGCTGCCAAGAGCAACAAGATTTGCTGAGCAGCAGCACTATTATGCAGTAAATATTCCTTGCCGTCGAACTTCTCAGTTCCAGAACATTCTCCCTGAGGAAGTTGTGCAATCAGAACATCAACATTTTAAGCAAAGATGCAACCCAATAACAATTCACTTTGTATTTACGTAATCTGTTTATATTTTTATCTTTCTATCTCTTAATTTGTTCATCTATCTTTTTCTTTTTCTAATATTGCCACCTTTCTTCTTTACCTATTATCTTCTGTACCTTCTTTCAAATGAACAGAATGGAAGTTTGAATTTAAAGTTAATGGTCCATGTTGGACTGTTCCTTATGAACGGGGGTTTATCTTCTGAATAATAATAATACCACAGTTCACTTCTTACTCAAGATATTTTCATTTGAGACTGGACATTCTCATTCATATTTACTTGAAGAAATAAATGGATTACCATTAGTGAACAATAAGAGAACTTGATAATTTGTATTACTCTAATTGATTTAATGAACCTTACATTTGACGTGCTAAAACGCAATTCGCCATTTTTGCTTCATTCTTTGGTATACTGAACTCTAACCATGTATCACTCATTTTCATGAGACACAAGAATATAGAGTTTTTTTATACGCTCCAGTCTGACATTGGAATGTTAAATGAAAAGACTACCAGTTGATAAATGAACGGCATTAGAAGGATGACAATTTCTTGCATAAGGTGACATAAAGTGAACATTCATGTTCTAGGTACACTAACTGTAGCTAACCCATATGACTTGATTTTCTGAAGCCTATTTCCTTACTCATCCATTAAATTATTATTCATTTGTTCGTTTTCTGGAAGTACTTCTTATTGATATCACAACCTTCTATAAAGAAAAATAGACCTCTTAGTATCCTTTGAAAAAAATAGTATTAATTTCGAGCATCTATTGTCTGGTACCGTATAACATTTATCTTGATACGAAAACTGCAAAATATAACAGCTTTGAAATTTTTTTCACTTTATACTGAAACCTTTCCGATGAACTCGTGAAGTATTATGAAAACAATATGAAGCTTGCAAAGAATATTTCTTCTACTTTATAATTTAGTCTGAACGGTTATAATTTGCTAATGTTGACAAAAATATTTATATTTACTTGTAAAAGGCATATTATTTTACGAAATTTTATTAGGTATGAAGTAAATTCTAAACACTTTACAAGAGATGCTCAAGGACTGATAATAATTCTTACAAAATTAAATATGAAAAGCAATTCTGTGATGTCTGAAAAAGAGCAAATTTCGTTAAAATTTATATAAAAATTCACATAAGTAATAGAGTTGTTTGTCTAAACAAATTTACTTAATGTCAATTTTACTTATGAAACCTTTCAGATACGATATAGCATCAAGGTAGATAATTACTTCCAACAGGATGGCATATTTTTAATTTTCCATATTTTCGTCCTAAATAATCATGACAGACTTCCCCTGCCTGTTTTCTTTCAGAAAAATAATCTGATTAGTGACTTTAAAAAAAAAGACACAGCAGTTTAACTTTGGCAGGTGACAGCTATTTCCCCATTTCTTCACACGTATACATGACAGGCCAGCTGTCATGATTCGGAGAGTTGCTTTACGCAATGAGTTCCTTTTCAACTGGTCATATTTCCATCAGTTTCTTAATAAATGGAAACAAGTTGGGTAATCATACTTCGGTCAGTCTCTTAATAAATGTAAAAAAAAAAAGCTACAAATATGGGGTGACTAAATGTAAAAGTACATACAAACTAATATTCAAAGGGCAAAGATGGATATATAACAGGGGAAGATTCTCAAAACATCTGGGAATAAAATATCCGGTAAAAAGTACTAAAGGGGATGTTTCTCATACCATAACACGACTAGAAGATACAGAATACCTCTTCTAATGATGACAGGACTGATATAAACAGGATGCAAGGGACAGAAAGAACATTCTATCACTACACAAACGGTAAATTGTAAAGTACTGTATCTATATCTGGAAACATTAATAACAACAGGACGAGAACGTGAATAATTTTTTTAAAATTTATTTATTTCGAAAACTTTGAATTTAAGAGAGAAAACGTGTTGTTTACTTTCGTTTCCTGTGTTTAATTTCCCTTAACATTACAGCATTATGAAGTGTTGAAAATTGGAATACATGTCCAATATACAGTGCACAGTACATCTACGTCCCAAGTGCGATTAAAAAGAAACCGCTTTATGAACATTAGCACTATGGCCAATATGAAAAGCAACAATACCTTGTAAATCAAAATCAGCATAGAAATCGATGCACACTTCGGCTGTCATAGGAATGACTGATTTAGGGCTGAAGCTGAAAATACTAAAGTTTGTTCACGTCACTGCAACTGGCGATACTACAACTTGTTTTCATTAATATTCTTGTATGATATGGCTCTTATTCTGTTTGGAAATATGTGCATAGAGTTTTGCATGGGTATGTAATTCGATTACTCACTTCCGTCTCCCGACAAAAAACGAGTATCACAGAACAGGAACAACATCGCTGTTTGATGCGCTCACTAATGTTGTAGAGTTGAGATGGCCAAAAGAAATGCATACTGCCAGCTTCAATTAAGATCGTTTAAGGTTGGTTGCACGAAGTTCTGTTAATACTTTTATGTAACAATAACTCTACCCTAACAAAACCATTCTAAGCAACTATGCCATGTAGCAATACTTATTCTTTTGAAGTGTTTTATATGAGGTGTTCGATATCTCTCTCTCTTCTCTCTCTCTCTCTCTCTCTCTCTCTCTCTCTCTCTCTCTCTCTCTCTCTCTCAAGTGTATAAAAAGCAGCAAAAAAGGCACTCTCATTGGAACTTAGTTCTTGATTAAGAAGTAATGGACCGAAATAATTCTAAAATAATGGAATTGAAGTGCAATACTTGTAAATCATACGTCACGACTGGAAAATAAATACAAACGTGGTCGTTTCTAAAATTCAAACAATTAACACATGGCGCCAAACTGCTTATTTTCTCTCACTGCAAACATTTCTTTTAATTTAAAACAGAGCTATTGCGAGAAACAGCAATGTCAAATTTAATGCTATAATGTTTTAAGCTCCGATATTTAGTCATCTGTATCCCCTGAACTGTTGAGATAAAAATCTCTAAACAGTGAACAAATCGATGGGCAGATGAGCAGTAAGACACTTCCCATTTGAGACGCAGGAAAGGAAGACCAAGGAAAGACAATCGCTTGCATTATCCATTCCTTGCAACTCTTGTCGTGCTTTTAATCTGGTTTCTGTAACAAGCTTTAGCTCGTAAATGCAGGTTTCATTGGTGCTAGACTCAGTGAGATTTCCAATCCATTTCCTTAAAGGAAGAGCTTTTGCGCTGTCTTCTAAAGTTTTATTGAGCTCCTTCAAATGCTCTTTGTTCGTACATAATCCAAACTAATTGACCAGGATGTTAAATGCACAATGAAAATGAGAACAGCCAACGTAATGTTCAAATGAATATTACAGAGTTAATTCCAAAGGGTTCTGGAAATCCATGTATGTAGCAATGCAGGCATAAATTATCTTTTCATGAAAACAATAAACAATAAAAAAAATTACGAAGTTCAATTATTCTAAGAGAGCTGGTGGTTGAACAAACAAAATTCGATACATAATACCTTCTCTCTCTTTCTCTCTCTCTCTCTCTACACACACACACACACACACACACACACACACACACACACACACACACACACACACACACATATATATATTATATATTTATATATATATATATATATATAGATATATATAATATATAGTGAAAGTAGACAGATGTTTTGGAAATCTCAGTGTCAGTGTGAAAAGAAGAGCGTAGGTTAAGAGACGTATGGAAATGGGAAAAGTTAACAAAGAGTCAAGGGCTTCATTAGACGTGGACTTTCTGAAAAGATGCTTTTCTTAAGTTTTAGTATTTTCAGAAAGTCTACTTCTCATTGATGCTACTTTTACTCAGCTTTGTCAGCCAATAATTATATCCTTTAACTATTAAAATACTGTAATAGCTCTTTTAGGCTTGAAAATGTTATGAAGAAACAAACAAACGTGTCTTAAATAAAATGTGGTGGTTCTTAGCCTACGCTCTTCTTTTCCTACTGAAATTATATATATATATATATATATATATATATATATATATATATATATATATATATATATATAATACTATATATATATATATATATATATATATATATATATATATATATATATATATATATATATATATATATATATATATATATATATATATATATATATATATATATATATGTATATATATATATTAAAATTCTATATATTCTCTCTCTCTCTCTCTCTCTCTTTACACACACACACACACACACAAACACACACACACCCATATACAGGATGTAACACGAGTTTATGCTAATGTTTTGGGAAATGGAAGAAAAGGTCATTGTAAACAGAAAATGTTCTATAGACATATGCATTTTAAGGGTTTGTTTATCGGTGAGGCGCATTTTTAAAATAACCAGTTTTCCTTGACGCTGCTCTTGGCTAACATGGTGTATGCGATGTCTGAGTAGACAGGGAGGGGGTGTTGATGAAGTGCATTAGGAGACTGGATTGCTAGTCTTTTAATTATGAGTTTTTCTCGCAGGTTTTTGTAAAATGTAACTTTACACTCCCTTCAATCAGTATATCACCTGTGAACGGACTTCACTGTAACCTACATTTAATGATTAACTTTATGCACCAAGAAAGAAGTGCTTAATGTCACGTAAGTGTTGAACCAGAAGTCAGGACTAGGCGTATGTTAAATGAGTGATAATGACAGTAATAATGATGACGAGGGAATGCTAGTAGATAAGTTACAGCACTTTGAACAACGTCAGCTCTTTTACCTCTTTCCATTACTGCATGAATATATTATGTACTGCCCTTTTCATGAAAGACTGATGAAAGTGAATTTTCCAAAATATTCCCATTCTTTTTCATCTGACTGAGATGAAAGCATTTTCTTAAGTATGTTTTTCCCTTTGACTGGTGTATGATGAATACTTTTGATGGAGAACGAGAGATTTTTGAAAATATGTTTTAAATCTTTGATCGGCATTTAATGAATAGGCCTATCTTTGATCGAGGGGAGATTTCATTCGGCTTGCTTTTCTTTCCTTTATCGGATTCCAGTGAATACCATTGATGGAGAGGGCGAAGGTTTCAATGCTATTTCCATTTTTCCCCTTTGTTCAGTATCTAAAGAATACATTTGATTTGGAAGTATTTTCTTCACATCGGCCTGATCGCCGATTTCATTTTTTTTTTCATAACAGTGGAGTTCATTGTTACAAAACCCATAAATAAACATCATATCTGAATATTCTATAGACATTAATCTAACGGTAAGGCACTGTCTCCAGTTTCTTGCCCACAAAATGAAGAGTCTGACACTTGTAGCCAACACGCTCTTGGTGGAAAAGCGAAAGCGAGGATGTTTAGAGTAACAAGTGAAGTGATCAGCTCCGACAAATAAAACCTTAAAATGCATCTGGTTATAGAACATTTTCTGCTCACAATGACATTTTCTTTCATTTCCCCAAATATTTGCATAGACTCGTGTAACACCCGGTGTGTGTGTGTGTGTGTGCGTGTGCGTGTATGTGTATGTGTAGATATATATATATATATAATATTTAAATATATGTATATATATCTATATATATATGTTATATATATATATAAAATATATATATATATTAATATATGTATTCATATATATATGTGTGTCGTGAGTAGTTTGTATGCACGTGCACACACTACAACTTCCGTTTATGAAATAAAAGAGTACATGCTGAAACAAAAAAAGGGCATTTCTGTCAAAAAACGTGTAAAATCAGAATCAAGAAAAACTGTGGACCATGTTTATTCGTTACGCTGTTTCAACCGTGTGTGTGTGTGTGTGTATACTTCAATGCAATTTGCAGCGTAGAGCTTCTATTGTAAAAGGATAAAATGTAGTTCCCAGAACCACCAATGCTGTTACGTCAACGCATTTTCTACTTCAGTTACTGAGCTATTCTGAAACAACATACAGATTTCGGTTTGTTGTGGCCTTTCTCATTATCTCACTGATGTTCTTTTGTTTATAACTGAAGGTATATGGTATAAATAAATAAATAAATAAATGTTAGTATGTATAAACTTGGTTATATTATATAAATTCCGCCAGGAATAGTATTCCTAACCATTCAGTGACCACTATGTCAGCTACCAAGGTTGATAGTATCTGGATTAGGGCCACGAATCCATTAATACATGGTTTACTTATATAAACGTAAGCTTACTAAGTGTTATATATATATATATATATATATATATTATATATATATATATATATATATATATATATATATATATATATGTAATATAATATATACAGTGGTCCCCCATATTCGCGGGGGATGCGTACCAGACCTCCCCGCGAATAGTTAGATTCCGCGAATGTTTGGAACCCCTATAAAAACGCTAAAAACAGCCTATTTTGTTAGTTAAAACTTAAAAAAAAACCACTAATAATTTTCATACTTGATTTTTTTAATAGTTTTATCACAAAAACTGCATATTATGATGAAATTGATAACAAACCAGAATTGTGGATATTTCTTATAGAAAACTAACCCGCGAATGCGCGAATTTTCCGCGAATAATGCTAATGCAGGGAAACGTTCCCGAGAGAAATCCGCGGAATGTGTGAGTCCGTGAATCTGGAGAACGCGAATACGGGGGTCCACTGTATATATATATATATATATATATATATATATATATATATATATATATATATATATATATATATATTATATATATGTATATATATATTCAATTGCCACAAACTCTTCTACTACCGACGAAAATTACGTTCGAGAATATTCAGCCAGCCATTTATATTATTAACTTTTCATTGATTGATTTCATGATGACTCTATAAGACAGGGAGCCAGGTAGGGGTTTAAATGACACTGGATGAATGATCTGGCGAGATTTAAGGTTGACATGAACCGTGTAGTTCATATACTAAAGTGTCCTTTAAACAGTGGAGAATCTAAATATATGACTGAACAGCCAATCCAAGGCAGAATGTTGCCGTTATCTGCAGAAATAATTTTTTTAAGGAAATAAAAGAGACGGCAGAGAAAACACTGACAAGAAAGTGAAATATAAACCCCTCTTGACAAGATCTCATCAATCGACCGAAAACTTCCCAGCTATCACAGCATTGCAATTAATCTGTGAAGGACAAAGCAGATATCTGCATGAAGAGGAGCAATGGCAATCAAACTGAATGTGCCAAAAATATAAGAAGTGAACAGCACTAATAAATATTACTCAGTTAAGGAGATACTCATGCAACCAAACTTGCATACCATCCTGCTTGAATGACTAAGCACAAGCACCCATTACTGTCTTGATACCCACGCCGAGTGCTGAAAGTTCTTGCTTTTAAGAACTTGATTCATATCAGTTACGTGAAAGTTACCAGATACATTTACATTAAGATTACAAGAGCTAATACCTGCATACACACGCAAAAACGAAAACAACTTAAGGAGACCTTCTTCTGAAATAACAAGATTTGAAATCAACCAAACTAAACAACAAGTGCCATCTTGTCTACCCACACGGCTAGGAGCAGACAAACCTTGGCCCATGTCAGTCTGAAGTGAAAGGTATGACTTGGAAGCCCTGGAAACACCTGTAGTATAGATTTAACTACTTAATTACATCTGTCTCTCTGTCTCTACCTGTCCGAAAGAAAGCAGAAATCATATGACTCATACCAACAAATCGCTCAGCATTCAAAAAATTGCAAACCAAGCATTTTATCATCCGGAGCACGTGTGAGGATAGGAAATTTTATGATAGCCAGACACCAAAAGCCTTTATGACTGGGAATAGATCAAACACGAATAAACAGGCTCGGCAGCACTAGTCTTTGTGACTTTTCTGCTAAATGTAACTGACTATGACAGACTGCCACACTTAGAGGTCATCACTTAATAAACTAGTGATTATTTTCATTATCAACAATGTTTCTGAAGCATAACTCATGACAACATACCGTGGCACCATGTTACAGTGAAGTATAGGATTTAAAGTATAACGGAACATGCCACAAAACTTTTCGAGACATCAAACCCTTTTTAATCAAACAGCACAGTTAATTCCTTTGCCAAACATTTAACGCTATGAGCCAAACAACATACTTGTAAAATGACTACCAAGTTAGTATTTCAAAATGTTTTGATTTTCTTTTAATGTAGAACACTTATTACAATTTCCATGCTTGTTTTAGCATATGATTGGTCATATTAGTAATCTGCCATACTAAACTATCTGGTTGCTTAAATGCGAAAGACTTTGGACTATTTTACTGTATAACCATGCATATTGCCAAACCAAGACTAATCACCAGTATGGTTACCTCCAGCATGCAGTACTTTACGGGTTGTTAATTATTATGATAGCTTTTCTGGTTGTTAATTATTATGATAGCTTTTCCACTCTACAACTATATTTGTCATTTCTCTCCGATCTTGGCCTTCTTACCTCCTTTAGCCTTCCCTCATCAAGATTGAGTATCCCTTTTTTTTTTTTAAGCATCACTTTCTTCTCCTTTCTTTGTTGATAATCATTTTCTTCTCTTGTATGTCAGGAAAGCCTAGTATGTTACTTTTGTAGTGCCGTTTCCAGTTCTACAGTTAAATAGTAATAATATCAGCTCACTCTTGATGAAGAGTGAGAACGGTGCAACAGTGGCATCACCATCGATAAAATATGGATTCCTTCCGTTAATAAAGTAATGCGATCAAACTTTACAGCGTCGTGAACATTCTGCATCAGTACAGGTAGAAAAACTCCATCTCGAAATGCAACGAAACAGCTGACTGAAAGCACGTAAGAATTAAACTACTAAGGGTTTTCTTGGCACCTGGTATCGAAGGTGAAACTGCATTAAGCAAGTCTGACTCCTCATCACGAATTTAACACCTATATAAATAATAAAAGGCTCCACGAATAGGCAATATACATTGTTGGTGTCATGTATAACGTACTTAATACATCGTTACATTTAATTTACATATTCACCAATAAATTAGCTACGTTTTAAATGGTCAATAAGAAAACATTTTAATAACAATAACATAGGTTGCTAAAGGATGAGGAAAATTTGTCATATGGCACCTGTTTTTTAAGGTCATAGGAAACGAAGGAGTTACACTATAAGGGTGTGAATCATAGGTGACGATAAGTTACATGCAATTTCAATAAGAGAAAACTGTAGATCCAAGAGTAAACGTGCACACCATGAGTTCCGACTTGGTAAAGAGTAAGGTAACATACAGTAAGTAAGAAAAACAAACACTATTCAGAACTGTCACGCTGTATTGTAGGATCTTTCACCTTTAAATGTATGTGTCCCAAACATTTTAAGAAAATGGTACCTGAAATTACGAAACACATTCTCTGGTTAATTCATTCATTGGCTGTGTGTAATCCTAATGGATGGGATTACACCAAAAAATCAAATTTTTAGATGCCCCATTAATTACCTGCCTTACAACTACAAATGAACATTTCATAATTACCTGCATCTGTTACTGCTAGGCTTTGTGTCGACCCATCCAGTTCTCCCGCTGAAAAGAAACAAGATGAAAATCACTATGTATCTCAAACTTACAAGTAGTGGTGATCAGCCTTTAATATTTAGAACTATGCAAGAATAACTTACAAGAGCAATACAAAGATTCTGAAATGTGCTCTCACTCATCACAAAAGGAAGGGTAGAAGATGCAGCCTCATAAATTTCTCCTACGTTTTAAATCTTCATTCCTTTTTCACCAACTTCCTTATATATCATTCTCCCTTCAGTGAAGGCTTTATTCTGTCATTTCTCTCTTTTTACGAAATCCTTTCGCTCTTAAGCCAGTTACTGATTAGGTACACTTCCTGTTATTCCTTTCGTCCTCAAAGGTACGTCAGAAAATCATTCTTCCATCTTCTGTTATCATTTTGTTTTTAGCCTTTCGTTATAATAACTAGTACTTCAGAACATAGCCAAAATATTTTTAAAGATAACGCAAATTCCACGAAACTCTTGAAATCTTTCTAATTCTCTTACATCTCCATCATCTTTTGTATTAAAAATCCCTACCATCCATTAAAGAAAAGGCAAGTATCTTTAATCAATAGGAATGTTCCCTCTCACTTTTTATAGTGAGATAACAGAAATGAAGAATTTTCACTTCAATCGCAAAATCATAACAATAGCACTTTTAATATTCCGACGACCTCAACACTGTGTTCTTATCTGCTAACGTACATACCTGCCTAAATGTGGCATACCTAACCCTATTCGTGCTACAGAACCACATTATATAAACCATGAACCCAAAGCTCCTATTTAAGGGAGATCGTAGCTTAACGGTGTGGAATTTATATCTATTCAAGCATGATTTGTTCTGATTCTCTCAGACATGTATCTTTTTTTTTATTTAGAATTAATTTTAGGCATTTTCTTGATCGTATGGCTTACTGAGCTATAAAATTGTACATATCAACAGCTACATACATAACATTGGGCTATAGAGTCCTAATATTGGTCCATCTATTCTCATTTCTCATAGAAATACATACATAGAAATGGTCACACTCGAGGCTACTGGTCTAAACAAGGATTAGTGTCCCAAATGACATTTCAGTAACCCTAAATCAATCAGCTAGCAGGACATGTCAGTGCAAGAGATCTAAGCCAAAGGATAATGATGGGGTATTCGTTATTTGGATGGTGTACAGGTGTTGCAAAATTATGCCACTGGATGAATGATCCTAGTTATGTCCTACACTAGACATGGCTCATTAGGGAAGTAGAAGGATAAGTTACTTAAGGACACAATATGTATATAAAAAAGCAATTCCTCGCTGACTAGGCAATATGATTTTTTTGTCAACAGAATATAGAAAATCTTGGGTCTCTGCATGGAAATTCTTTTAATCAAGATGACAGTTATAAGAGCTTGGCAAAGATTATTCCTCTTTTCATTCAGCATGTGCAATGACTCTCAAGTTTGACACTGAAAGAATTGAAGATGGGGGAATTGAGATCTTTCAGTATTGAAGAAGTTAAATAGAGATCAGAAAAGTTAAATATCTGCAGGTGCTGTAGAGGAGAGCAGCAGTTACAAATTACTAGGTGAGGAAGAAGCTTCAGAGATGACAGACGACATACAATGACAGTGAAACTGAATAGATGCTTGAGTGATTGTGTACAGACACTTGATAATGCCAAATTAAGTGCAGAAGAACTAACATATCACCCTAAATACCTAGCAGGCCTACACAGCTGAGGACCCATCCTAAAATTTTCATAAGCAAAAAGCACGAGAACTTTTGTTAATGACACACTACTGAGAAAGACTTGACACTGGGCACATTATCACCTGAGTTTAACTTTGACATTCACAT
The DNA here is from genome assembly GCF_015104395.2 of Macrobrachium nipponense. Classification (NCBI taxonomy): domain Eukaryota; kingdom Metazoa; phylum Arthropoda; class Malacostraca; order Decapoda; family Palaemonidae; genus Macrobrachium; species Macrobrachium nipponense. The sequence continues at coordinate 28,847,535 of NC_061101.1, read as the reverse complement.
TTTGAAAGCTTTTCATAATGGAAGAGGTATCCTACCAACCTTTAGAGAAGAATGTACGATAATTCTTGGCAAATGCAAGCAAACTGATATGATTCATCTCTCCAGGCTGCTAGTATGTGACTATAGGGCATGCTTGAGCATCAAACATGGGAAGGGCATTTCATTATAGATGAACTAAACAGGTTGTTCCACCATTACTACTTCAAATTACTGATATCAAATTCTGACACTCGCACGATACAGTGGTGTATAGCCATTTTAAAAGGGGTAGGAATACAAATCCACTGGCATTCCAACAAACATGCGACACCTACGGCTATGTTGCATGGCAAAGTAATAAGTACATGATATGACAAAGTTCTACATTTATCAGCCCAGCTAGAAGCAGCACTTGTGCCCCAGTATGCATTGTAAAAGATAGAGTAGTGTGCCTACTATCAATGAAAACGCAGATGTTCATGACTTCAAGACTGTAAAACACTGGCCACGGCCCCACTATGATTACTGCCTTATCATCCTTGCATGGCACCAGTTTGTCCATCTTCAAGCATTCAAGCCTGAGACACACAGATATAAAGCAAGTACAACGGTCACAACGTTCCCAAGCTTCCACAGGCATTCACCAATGTCTAACCAGCTCATATTATGTAGAATTTACATCCTCCCTTGGGAGCAACTCAATCACTGCTGACACCTGAGTCAAACCAGTAACTGTTGCAGGAAATGTATACTTAAGTGGAAGAGAAAGCTGTGGGTAATGAAGTCTGCATCACGTGGGCAGCTCACAATGCAGCACACTAGAGGAGTCGGCCATCTGAAGTATTACAGTTCTGATAACTGTGCTTTGAGTAGGCACACTTTGTAGCAACCATCGAGAATGTCCTTGAAAATGTTTATGATGCAGGGGATCATCTAAACCTAGGACAGATGCTAGTCATGTCTGCTAACCAACCAAAAAATATCCTTATAAAAATTTTAGTTGTACAGTGACAAATAAAATAGCGTGGTTTAGTGTTTGGCATATAAAAATACATTAAGCCTGAAATCTGAGGCCAGATTGAAACAAGGACAGATGATCAGTTGTCAAGATGAGAAAAAATAAGAGAACTAGTGCATTTTCTTACAGAGAAACAGTTTTTTGAAGGACTGTTAAGTATGGTAGTTATGAAAAAGGCTGAAGATACCAGCAGCAACACAGAAAATATCTGGAAGCTGTAGTGCCATGCTATCATGAGATTTCAAACACATGACTACTTATGCATGCTAGGAATGGAGTCATTGAAAGAAGTAAGTTTCACATCATACCATCAGAGCCAATGAAACTGAACTGGTTGCCAAAGCAGCATATCTCTTGACATCCCAACAGGAGCAAGTGTTATTTTTTTTAACTGGATTTCCTTTAATCAAGGAGCTGACCATCACTGAAATCCAGTTCAATGTATATAGTCGATTCTGAAATAGTGCCTAACGATACTAGTTCAATCATTACTTTCAGGCTTCACTGTTTAAGATTTGTCTACCTTCCATGGGAAAGGAAATACAGCTGTAAGGTAGATGTATAATGTTTGTGATGATGCCAGAAACATTCACTAACTCGGTCATTGGTCAATAAAATCTGGTAATACTGACCTGCAGAACTATGTAGAGATAAGTTGTAATCATAATTTAGATGTGGCATGCACAGTTTACTGCCTACGAAGCAGGTATCATCTCGGGTGAGGCAACAACCTCTTGTTCAGAAACAAGCAGTCCTATTGGCTGTAGATGGATGTGGACAAAAACAGCAAAGAAGATACACTGGGCAATTTTCCTACTGTGACATGCAGTCAAGATCTGACTAAATGTTCCTTTAAGACATAATGGGGATGAGATGCTTCTACCTACAATTAACCCTTTACTCTTTGGAGCTAGGAGAGAGACCTAAACAATGGATTTCAAAGGAACACATACAATCAAATGCAAGCACACACATATGAATATGAAAAAAGGTTGTAAATAAAGAGAAGAACTAAAATTTGCACGTGTAACGGTAGTAACTGGGGTTAGTGAAGGGACACTGGAGAGTGTAAATGTCTGAAGGAGTCTGCTACTGGGAAAAATTTAACATAAATTTTGGGAGGAGGAATGATAAAAATGACTAGGATTGTGGAGAAGGTTTGATAATAAAGATGGCAGAAGAATGAAAATGTCAGATATGTACAAGTATTTGAGAGTAATCATGGATCCTGGTAGAATGACAGGAGGTAAATCACTTATAAAAGTGAAACAAGATAAGGACATGTGCAAAGGATCAGACAGAGACTTTACAGTTTCCTCTGTTTAACTGTTGCTTCCTTTTTTTCAGGCCCTACTCCACTGAAGGTGCTTTGCAAGAAACACAAATTCGCTCAGAGTAAGAAAATCTTTAGCTTGTTTTAGAAAAGAGACTGCATTTTCAGTCCTCCTGATCTCAAGTGGAAGCTTATTATACAGTGCTGGAGCTGTAAACTTAAAAGAACCTAAACCCACCATTCAAACTGCGTCTTGGCTCACGTTACTCAAATATTTCGGAAACCTAGTCTTAATAATATGATGAGCCATAAAGATATTTAAAATAGTGTTGGAGGTGAATATTTAAAGGATCTACAATCAACAACTGCATCTAGTGCATCTAGGCACACATTACTTGAGAACCATCTATAAGTATTCTTGTTTTGTTGCTAACATTTGGCTGTACTGTGCATGGCAAGTCTTTAAAATATTTCATCAAATTTTTCGGACATCCAGTCTTGATAAATTGATGAATAATTAACGACATTTCAAACCATAACATAGCTTTGACAGGGAATCAGAGCAACTCGAATAATATAAGATGTAATCATGTCCTGAGATGAAGCACTATTAATCAATATATTTGGCAGCTTTGTAAGCTGCATCCATGAATGAAGGGATTGCTGACCACATTCTCATTTATTTAAGTGAAGTCTGCGTTTTTAATTGAAAGGAAAAGGTAAAGACTGTAAAAATGAATAGTTTGGATAGTTTATGCAGCATTTGAAAAACTGAAAGTGTGCGAAGTGTGGAGGAGTTGCATTGAATTAGTAAAAGTGAAAGGATGAACCAAAGTATTTTGAGATGGTGAGGTCATGTGGAAATAATGAAAGAGAGAAAGATAGAAACACCTAGAAATTGCTGGATAAGGCAGATAGCTATTTCCAAGTAACGAAAGAGTGCATGCATGATAGAGGTGCAAGGCTACGTGTGAAGGGGATTCGTTCCCTGTAAGTGTAAATCTGCTGCCAATGTGGAAGTTTACTGCACAGGGGCTACCCCACAATTTAGTAGTTAAAGTATAAATAGGGAAATAGCCATTGTGTTATTGTGTTGCTTTTTAATCTAGAACCATCCCTGTTATATAAATATTAATATGAATATGTATATACACACACACACACACACACACACACACACACACACACACATATATATATATATATATATATATATATATATATAATATATATATATATATGTATGTATGTATGTAGAATCTACTGGTCACTTTTTACCAGATACGTATGCCATTATAATAGCCCCAATGCCTTCTTAACTTCTCGAATTCTTCACGCATTTTTGGATACACTTGGCACTACAAATCCTTGAGATCCAAGTGCAAGAAATATGAAGAAATTATGATGCCTGGAAGCAAGAAACGAACCCGGGTTACCATAATCACGACGAGGACACATTGCCAACCTGACCATGAGAAGGATCAAAAGTCTATTGCCTCTAGTATATACATATACCTGTCATTTTCAGATACATTTATTACAGCTGGAATAGACCCATCCTCGTTATCGCAAGCCAAGTGGGCAATCGTTTTTATTTCTTTTTAGGTTGAAATATATATATGTAGAATCCAAACGACAGGTATATGTATGTATCAGAGGCGATAGACTTTTTATCGTTCTCGTGGTCAGGTCGGCAACGTGACCTCGTTGTGATTATGGTAAACCAGGCTCGCTTCCAGCCACCTGACATCAAAATTTCTTCATATTTCTTGCACTTTGATCTCTAGGCTTTGTATCCATAAAACTTTGAAGAATTCGAGAACTTAAGAGTTATAATGGCTATTATAATTACAAATGGATACACACACACACACACACAAATACACACACACACACACACACACACACACACACACACAAACACACACATATATATATATATATATATATATATATATATATATATATATATATATATATATTATATATATGTGTGTGTGTGTCCAGAGTCACACGCACACCTGTGAACCGTGGAAACCTAAAATAGCCAGCTGTGGGTGCAATGTCCATCGCGTGATTAATCCCGATGACCCATGTCCGTATTTTGTTGTGCTTCGTGTTGTAGTGAGGGAAACCTTTTGAGGATAGATATTAACCTTTTGGAACATTTCCATTTTCGTTATTCTCCATTTTCTTTGCTCCTGCTCCCTTTACCTCTCATTTTTATATCTCCATTCCTTTTAGCATTCTATCTTATTCCCCATTCGCGCCAAAGTCGCACTTCCCTCACCGTAATCCAGGCGAATAATGGGCAGATATTAATAACGTTCAATGTGGCTCTAACGCCAATTGATGGCATCTATTTCGGTAACATTTCAGCTGAGAAAAGTTGATTATCGCACAAAAGGTTTATTGAAAACAATCATTTAGGGGACTGGGCATTAAACGCATTAAAGGAGAAAAGTTCTTTAGTCATCATTAGGTGTGTTCGCCTCCTGCCTCTGGGATATTAATGGTGAAAATCCCAAGAGTAATTTCCAGGTCAGTGTTCATATATGTGGTATGTTAATCGAGTAGAGAGAGAGAGAGAGAGAGAGAGAGAGAGAGAGAGAGAGAGAGAGAGAGAGAGAGAGAGAGAGAGAGAGAGAGAGAGAGAGAGAGAGAGAGTCTGCGCATTCAGAGAACCCTATCCCATTGCTAATATTGTAATCATAAAATATAAAAATGTTTATTTTCTTTGTTTAAAATAAAAAGCATTTCAAAGAAGTCAAATCATATATAAGATTACTTTCTATGAATTTTAATATCTGACCACACAAATAAATAAAATACTGGAAGTGGTTGATGACGATTATGAAGAGCACATGTAATGGAAAGAAAAATACTAAAGAATTCTTCCATCTCTTGCATCTCATGACGGGGGTCAAAAAAGCAATTTACCCTGAACCTTTTAGCATCCTGCCTTCACACTTTGCATCTGGTAACCAATGTTGGAGGAAAAATTGAACCAGTGCACTTACGCGACTACCGGTAACATGAGCAAATTGACTTGTGCCAATCAATATTGTTGACGCTAAATGATATCACAAAACCTGGTCGCGAAAATATACTGCAAATTCCATGCAAATCTATTGGGAAATCAAGAACTGTAGCGTTACTGAATAATTTATTACATACCCATAAATTTATGTATGTATGTATGAAGGAATTAAAAGCTTTTAATATCAAATGAAATTTCAAGTATGTCTGTGTTCCATGTTTCTAAGAAAATTGTCCCCTCTCTCTCTCTCTCTCTCTCTCTCTCTCTCTCTCTCCTCTCTCTCTCTCTCTCTCTCTCTCATTATATTTATCCACCTATTTACCCAATTCTTCACCTGCCTTCCTTCAAACAATTTAAATTAAGTATTAAAAACATGCTGCATTTCAGGTCCTACTGAGAAAAGTAAAATAAAAACAATTTTTATTTAGTTCTTCTGTGAGAAATATAAGGTAAAACAAGTGTGGAAGTTCAAGAATAATTAAATTTAATGGATGATCCAGTGAAAGAGATAGGAAAACACATTATTTGACATTTATAATAGTAAACACTAACCCAGACACGCACACATAAACAACACACGCAAACATATATATAGTGCACATAGTGTGTATGTGCGCGCATGCACCACCGATATATATATATATATATATATATATATATATATATATATATATATATATATATATATATATATATACAAAACTCACTGAAATGAATAATCCGGGTAAATAGTATATAAGATACCGTATTTCCCGGTACATTATCAACAAAGAATGAACTTGTTAAAAGACAAGTTTCATGTGCAAAATTAAATCGTCCCGTAAAATAGAGTCGAGTGTTTTGTACAAAACAGGACTCCTGCCCTTTCATAATAATAACAATAACAATAAACAAAATAAAGAGTAGTACTAGAGAAGCTCAGATTTATTACTAAACCTTCCCCAAAGCTTGATATTTTCCAACCAAAACGAAAACTCTCCTGGCAAATTCTGTTTCTCAGGTTAACAAAATATATTACGTGAAACGAATGGAACACAACCCTTCT
>NC_061101.1:28831180-28836180 GCF_015104395.2 Macrobrachium nipponense | reverse complement strand
AAGCAGATTCTGCCTCAAGATGTTGCTCAGCATCTGTCCTCTGTTTTTATCACTTGGCATCCTTTCTCCAAATTCTTCGAGATACAGTAACCATCGTCCTGTGTACTTTTGTTACATGATCATCTTTCATTTCATTCAATGGCACCTGAAGTAAACTCTTCATACTCATGCTCTTCGTTAAGCCTCTCATTTCCTCCTCCCATCACTTACTCTGCTCTTATTACACCCTTTTATCTTCCTGTACCCACAAACATTTCTTGATGTGATTATGACTACATCATGGGAATCTTAGAAAATTATCAACAACTCTATATCATAGCCTCTTGAATCCTAGCCATATTTCGCCCATTTGCTCCTTATATGCTTTTCTCACATTATATATATATATATTATATATATATATATATATATATTTTATATATATATATATATATATATTATATATTATATATATCGAGCTACAAATGTCCTTTAATTGCTAATTCCGCTCTAACCATCGGAATTAATATATTTTTCATATATGTTTAACCGAAAGGGAATTTTTTAGGCGATAATAGAATTGCCGGCCGACGGGCTCGAGCCATCGACATCTTCAATTCCAGGACGACAGTGAAGCCTTAGCCCACCTCGCCACCTCTAGCGGTGGCGGGGTGGGCTAAGGCTTCACTGTTGTCCTGGAATTGAAGATGTCGATGGTTCGTGCTCGTCGGCCGACGATAATTAAAAGATTGCCGGCCGACGACCACGAACCATCGACATCTTCAATTCCAGGACGGCAGTGAAGCCTTAGCCCACCCACCGCAAGAGGGCTCTAAGGCTTCACTATCGTCTGGAATTGAAGATGTCGATGGTTCGTGCCCGTCGGCCGGCAATTCTATACCGCCTTAAAAATTCCCCTTCGGTTAAACATACATGAAAATATATTAATTCCAAGGTAGAACGAATTAGATATTAAAGGTCATTTGTAGCTCGATATATGTAGATGAATCACGGTAATGTGATATGACTTATATATATATATATATATATATATATATATATATATATATATATATATATATATATATATATATATGTCTATAAATTCAATCTCAAAGTGGTCTACAAAATTAAAAGGCTTATGAAAATTAAATTGAAAAATATATGAGATGTTTTCATCGACACTTTTTCAACCCTGATCACTGGTAAATGTGAAAAAAGTAGGTGACCTATATACGAAAAAGCAGGTGCGGAATATCGACTTTGACAGGACCAGAAATGGCGATTCATTTCATTGCTTTACGATGGGAGGGATCAAGGTGTAGTTGTAATTCAGTCCTCGCTATTTGCATCTGAGTTGACCACTTTTGGGGGTTGGATCAATTGAAACATTTTGCTTGGGACAAGGTCATGGAACTAATCGTTCAAGCAGTTGGATTTCCGATGGCTCTGCTAGAATCATACCTCAATTCAAGTGATTATGGAAGGTCCCAGAATCTACTACTTCTGTTTATGCTATGGTCAGTACCCCTCACATAAACGAGAATCCCCTAGCTCTCGTGGCCTTCTCTTACTGATCGCTGATGTTTAACATTTGTGAAATAGACCTAGCAGTCTCTCTCCAGTAAATTGCGCTGCAGGTATTGCACGGTTTTTCATAAACAACGGGATCGGCTTCTTCATTATTCAAATATACATTAATCTGAAAACTACTGAAGGTCCTAGGATCGCGAAAAACAAATGGAATGTCGGATTCCAGGTGTTCAATAACGAATGAACAATGTTCATTGAAAAGAAAAACTATCAAACATTCTAAATTATTAACAAAACAAAACGAACATGTTTACATGAGAAAATTCAATACAACTGTGTGGGAAATAAAAATTAAGTGACCGTCAGGGAGGGCTGACAATTAAATGTAGACATATATGTAACATAAGCGTAACTAAAATGAACGAATGAACAATGTTCATTTTAGTGACTATATAGAGATATCTTAATTACAGAATAAAGTAAATGTGTTTAAATGAGAAACTATACCACAATGGTACTGAAAGTAAAGTGAAAAGTAAATGTGTTTAAATGAGAAACTATACAACAATGGTACTGAAACTAAAGTGAAAATAAACATAAGGGAGGCTGACAATAAAAAAAAAAAAGATAAATGAAAGTAAAATTATTAAATTATTAACAAGACTTATAATAATGATGATACACGAAATGATGGTTGCAACCATGCAAAATATACATCTTGGTCGAATTATGATGCCAATGAGAATTTCAGAGCTGTTTAATAAACACACGTTCAAGAACCGAACTCACTAATTTAGCATATTCAAACACGACAGCGATAATCGAAAGGAAATTATTAAGCATAAATTTTGTCTAAAACAATTACTTTATGAATATAACAACGTTCTTTATATATAAAAAAAGTAATTTAACTGTCGATTCTTAATTTACAGCATCATGCCTAGAAGACTACATAAATTGTGTTGCTCAAAGAAATTGATGAAAATATCTTAGGTTTAAACTATAACACTTTTAATATGATCTTAATGAATATATATATATATATATATATATATAATATATATATATATATATATATATATATATATATACACACACACATATACATATACATATATACACACACACACACACACACACATATATATCTATATATAGATATATATTATATAAATATAATATTTAATATATATATATATATCTATATATATATATATATAATATTACTATATATATTATAAAAACTATATAAACTAAATCATACGTAAATCCATCTATCATCATTCATGTATATAATATATAGAAATAATATTGTGCGTGTATTGCATGTATGTGTGTATGTATTATTATGTATTACACACAATTATATACGTACATGTAACACTAGCAGTAAGGAAACCCCATTCTAGACTTGTTAATATCGAATAACGTGAATTTGAAAGATACAAGTTGTTCAGTACTCTTAATAAGAGCCCATGTTATCATCACCTTATGCCATCGATTCATCTGATACAAGAGTTACCCTCATCTATCATCAAAATGTACAACATACTTAATATTATATTCATTACCTGAAGAGAAGTACCTTTACTTTCTACATCTCTCTATTTTAAATTTGTCTTTAGTATTAGCCAGAATCTAAATGCAAGCAAAAATGATCGACAACACAAAGGTAGAGTGTTAAGTGGACTGCTACTTAATACTATATGGGCCAAATCGTATTTCATGCGTTTACCCAGGTCGTATGTAAATAACAAATAACAATTAAAAATGAAATATGGTCATGCTATAAATACATCAGGGGGTGGAGTCAACAATGGCACCATAAACTTCTTATATTAATAGTAATACTTTCCATGAATTTCAAAAGAACAATAAAATCAAAACACTGAAAAGAATTTTAAATCAATATCTCTATGGAGCTTCCATAAAGAATTGATTTGGTTAAGAGCGTCAAGGACTATCGCTCGAATGAAATGAAAAGTTCCGCTGTTGACAAACAGTTTATAAAGGACTCTTCAATTAAGCAAGCTAAAAAAAAATTGAAAAACTTTTATAAAACAAAAACTTTAAAAAAATTTCACATAGAAACAAAGCGATTTTCGGAATTGACCTCCATCGTAGTATATATATATATATATATATATATATATATATATATATATATATATATATATATATATATATATTTTTGATTTATACTATATATATATATATGATATATATTACTGTAGTATATAAACTGTGAGCCAACATCTGATGCCAAAAACAGGCGCAATTTTATCCCTCGGAAATGATTCATTAGGAAATGGTACAAAAGTACTCATTAGTAGCATAACTCTTATAAGATTATTAGGGACTTGATTTCCTGAGACTTGGCACAGCAGTAGCAATCTTTAGAGATATAAGGAGAGGGTTTAGCAGCCATACTTTTCAGTAAGAGAGAAGAGAGAGAGAGAGAGAGAGAAGAGAGAGAGAGAGAATACACTAGGTTATTCGATGGATTACATAGCTGTACAGAACGTGTAAGAAAATGATTAACCGCTGTAGAGGATTACTGTATCTCTTAAAGGACACTTTTCTTATTAACTCTTATGCAGAATTCCGCCACCATCCCAAGCTGTTAACCACAGAGTTAGGTTCCCATTAGGGATACCTCGTTTAGTAATACAACAAGGGGTTGTATTATAAGATGTAAAGTTAGGAAGGAAATTTAATGAATACATATCATGTATATGGGTTAATGAAAACTAATAACGGTAGTAGAAGAGAGAAAGTTTAAACTCGTACAGGTATTTTGAAGTAAAAATATTACGTACCAGGCAAAGAACTGGGTCTATAGATGACCTCATCTCAATATGGGTCCGGTTTTTTTTTTCTTCTTTACAAAAATGAAGTGCAGTTCATAAAGGTAAATGAAAAACCTCTTATTTTTTCTGAACTACATAAGGAGCATAAGTAAGGCATGTAGGGATAAGAAATTGAAAAAGTGGAGAGTAGTAAGAGAAATATTCAACGAAAATATGAATGTTCTTTGAGGGATTTTAGTGATACCCAGAGGAAGCAGTAAGAGCAGACAGTGCTGAATACCTCAGAATTATTGAGAGGGAGACAAGACCAGACAAGTGCTACAATGGTGAGTTATGGATTGGTTGATTGGCTGGTTACAGAAGACCCATAATATCTAAGTTTCATGATTAAAAGGGCAAACAGAATTGATGCAATAGTTCCCTAAGCTCGGATGCTTGCGTTTCTTGGTACCCTTTGCCAAATGGTTGCACACAAAATGAGAGATTTGTGCGAAAATCTGTAACATGAATATTCTCAAATAACTAAAGTGAAAGAGTCACTTAAAACAAATAAAGTAAACTTGCAGATGACGAGGGAATTGTAGTAGTTATAGGAAGCAGAGAAGTTGTATGAGTTTTAAATGGAGGCTTGATGACAGAATCAACAATCATTCTACACTTAAATAATTCATCAACAAA
>NC_061101.1:28798680-28821180 GCF_015104395.2 Macrobrachium nipponense | reverse complement strand
CTATATATATCTATATATATATATCAATATATATATATATATATATATATATATATATAGATAAGTTAGGGCATCTGGAAAGCCAGAGGTTCTGTATAAATAAGACGGAAAAAAGCCAGCGTAACTTATACCTTTATCGAAATTTGGTCAATAAATGTACAGTGCAACGCTGCCTTTTGTCATCTTATATCTACTGTGTGTGTGTGTATATATATATATATATATATATATATATATATATATATATATATATATATATATATATATATATATATATACATATATATATATATATATATATATATATATATATATATATATATATACACACACATATACAGTGGTCATGTTAAGGGCCCTGTTCAGTTTCGCTTTTCTTATATTAACGTAATTCAATTTTGGGGGGGGGATGTTAAGGTAAATGTCAAGTCTTTTGAATTATGTTAATTTTTGGTTTCCACTGTATTATTTAATCACTAAGTTAATATCAGGAATGAAATTGGGATGAAATCCTAATTTCATTCCTGCTGTACCCATTTTCAAAACAATTGATAGTAACTTAGTATATAAATATAATAATATTTTGAGAAATAAACTATTTAAGAATAGCCCTCCAAATTCAAAAAATATTGCACACAGTATTCCTGGTAGAAACGTAATAAGATTTATATTGGTGAAACCTCTAAGGAACTAAAGTAAGATGCTCTCAGCACAAATATGCCATTTCAAGAGGATTAACAAATAATGGCATTGGGTATCATTGGCTTAAGACAGGCCATGCTATTAACTGGGGTAATTCCTCGATAATCTGCAGGGTCTAAGATCACCGAAAAAGGAATCTGTTGGAGTTCATCTTCATCGAAGCAACGTCAAAAAGGAATTTAAAATTCCACCCGGGATTATACCTAGATCCTCTTTCCTTATCTCTTTTGCTTAAAGAACACGCCATCCAGATTAATAAACTGTAACCCCGCCCCCTCTTTCTGTTTTTGCATATTAAGGTCGGTCAACTTCTTTTATATTCAGTGTGTTTCACTTACCTTTCTACCGTGGAATTAAGGATTTCTGACTATTATTTTCCTGTGGTATTCGCTTATTTATGAAGTCACGTGCATCTACAGTGATTTTTTTTAAGCATGTATATAATATATATATATATATATATATATATATATATATATATATATATATATATATATATATATATATATATTATAATACCATACACACATACATATGAACACACGCATATATCACTTTTGCTCCCTATATGCACTTACACTAATATTTCATTTGACAATTACGAATAGTTTGCAAGATTTGTTCTGCTCACAGTTAATATATATATATATATATATATATATATATATATATATATATATATATATATTATAACATACACACACATACATATAAACACACGCATATATCAATTTGCTGCCTATATGCACTTACACTAATATTCCATGTGCCAATTACGATAGTTTGCAAGATTTGTTCTGCTCACTGTAACTGCTTGCATTTCATAAGGAGCTTTCCCCGTTCCTAATTGGATGTGACTTCCTCCATCATTAATCATTGCCAGTAGATACTAATGATCATACGAAAGATGCAATAAAGTAATAACAAATAAAAGGAAAACTGAAAAGAACTCTGGCAAAATTGAAGAAGTGTTCTTTTTAATGACTTCCTACCTTGCTTGACACTTAGGCTCCTGCAGTACAAATCGAAATGTAGTTTCTGTTCCTTTTATTCGATAAAACTACCCCAACCATCATCAAAATACTGGGGAAATGCATTCTATTAATAACCTCATATATTCAGTTTTGCCAGTGTTCCTTTCGCTTTTCATTTTGCGTGTGGGAAGAGAGAGAGAGAGTAGAGAGAGAGAGAGAGAGAGAGAGAGAGAGAGATGCGACCCAAAATAGATGCCTAAAAGCTAAATTGTATCACAAATGAATCCATTCCATTGATAACCAGGTGTATAAGAAAACAACATCGCTCACAGACGCCAAACAATAATACCCCTTCCTCCTCCCCCCTTACGCACACACCACCAAAAAACGTAAATTAACAGACCCTCTTAAATCCATCTAGCCGCCTGAGCCCACCTTAACAGAGACTACACGATGCGTTGCCATGGTGACAACAGTTCACTTTCTCCAATGCAGGAGAGAGAGAGAGAGAGAGAGAGAGAGAGAGAGAGAGAGAGAGAGAGAGTCATCTTTACTTCAAATACCCGCCATGGTATTTAGAGAAGGTAATGTGAAGGAAAATTAATTTCCCCTTTCGCGTGGCAGAAGCGAATCGTATTCGCGGAGCGTGAGAAGGAAGCACGAATTGACTAAGACAGCGACGAAATTCCGAATTTCGACATCAGTTCTCATTATATGAGACATTCATCGAGTCGGTAAGAGAGCTCTTGGCCGAAGTCACTCGATTTCGAGAAGAGAGACGGAAACATACGTAAACGAAACGAAAAAAAAAAAAATTATTTTTGAAAGTCTGCAGTTCTCATTTAAGGTAAATTATCGGCTGCCTTAAAAACACCTCATCACGAATATTCTGTTGCTTTTAATTTAAGAGAATTTCAAAGACTCTTCGTCTTCGCCAACACATTCAACCAAGCTCAATTAATTTCCTCAGTTTGACTAGCATTCTACCAATGAAATTTAAACAAAGTAGGTTATTCCAAGATAAAAACCGAGAGAAGATGAAATACCATTCATTAATTTTGCAACGGTCATGATTTAATAGCCTTTGCTCAATCATACTGATGAAAAGTGATGAAAACAACGCACTGTATGTTTGGTTATGCAACCTGAAAGATTAATGTGTATTGCTTTATATATTATACAAAGTTTTATTCATCTTGAAGAGATATAGAAAGGTAAATTCAGTGCAAATAATATATTCAAAATAATTTTCCTCTTTCTTGTGCCCTATCTAGTACTACAACATTAAACAAATATCATTAGGCAAATTGAAATTGAAGGAACTTACCAAACAGAAAAAAAATCCTTTTGCACTTACACGCGTACGTAAAGCCAACTTACTAAAAATATCTTAAGTTTTCTTCACGCGGATTCTCGTTCTATGTGCAGAACTTTCAGTTTTTCTCCCTCAATACTTAACTCAGATTTCCACAAGTTTTCAAAAATTAACTCCCCCTCCCTCCTTCCCCCAGCATATTCCTGTACCTCTCATTTATAAACAAATCTCTACCACACGAACAGAAAGTTATTCAAATAAACATGATCAAAAATGCATCTTCCTGGCAAAGTTTATTAATTAATTAATATAATCTAACCCCTACATCAATTCTCCATTCCTTTGCCTACTACTGTACCTTCAGCGCATAATCGACTTCCAACGCGACAAAACTATACAAATGCCCTCAATCCACAGGCAAATTCTAAACTACCACACAATGTTTTTAGCTCTTTCATTTTTAGTTTTAGGGTTACTGGTACTACTTCCATGTACTTTACTGCTGGTTATGAATATATCCAACATGCATTTACCTTAATTCCGTTTAATAATGGAAAAAATGTTCAGGATCAGTGTAAAATAATTGGGCTCTACGTTCCCCAAGTGCTCGAAATTATCACTGAAAATCTTGCGCGCACTGTCCACCATTTGATATTCTACTGCAGCAGCATTCATGGTTAAAGTTGCATCTGATAACAGAATCATCATAACTCAAAACAAAGGAAACATCAAGTTCAGAACAGATCATCTGACTGATATTTAGTTGATTGAAGAAATCTAAATAACACTACCTGCCACTAACTTTCACTAAACATTTTTGATATGTGCTTGAAACTATTAAAATAGGTGTTTACAAATTTGCAACCGACCACAATATCAGCTAACACCTGACCACTGTCAATATTTATCAACATCGACCAGCACGATCACTAAAAAAAAAACTTTAAAGTTTAACACAAGATACGACAATATCCAGTTATATGGAATGTCCTTCAACTGAGTATTATCATTTATTTGCTCTGTGGTAGTAAAAGATCCCATGTACATGTACTACTATCTAACGTACTTGATGAAAATGTATCACTATGAAAAATGCCAACCTTCGCTCTGTACCAACACAACAAAAGGTAGAAGTGACCTTTTAGGAGTGGCAATTCTCTTAAGCATATCTTAGTTTTACCAGACCACTGAACTGATTAACAGCTCTCCTAGGGCTGCCCCGAAGGATTAGATATTTTTACATTGCTAGGAACCAATTGGTTACCTAGCAACGGGACCTACAGCCTATTGTGGGATCCGAACCACATTATATCGAGAAATAAATTTCAATCCCCAGAAATAAATTCCTTTGGTTCCGCGTTGGCCGAACCGAGAATCAAACTTCGGACCACCGGATTGGTAGCCGAGCGCGAAATCCACTCGGAACTGACAATTCTCTTACATTGCCTCTTTCTCCGGGGTATGACGGTAAAATGTCTGGTCCAGTTTCTTCGGACAAGCAAACCGTGATTTGATCTTTCATTTTGCAATATTATTGGCACAAAAAACATGTTCATGGAACTTTTATATAAAAAACTAATGTAGTTCCAACTCTTAGGTCTTGAACACCAATTGTGCTCTTTACCCTATCAATGCCAGATTCCTCGATTCTAACATTAGTAGCCGATTACTATATTATCGTCAAAGAGTAGAATTTTTTTTTTTACTCTATCATGTTAGCCATCTTTCTCTCTACATTTAGTTTATCCGCATTCATTCTTCTGTTTTTACCATTTCATTTTACTTGTTCATTCTTTTATAAATTGCAATATCAAACTTTTAACTAATCTTGCTATTTTACAAAAGGAAAGGAAGGCAAGATCTTATTTTTCCCTTTTATTTCCCATCCAGTAATATCACGTAGCAGTTTCTATTGTACCCTATCCCATGTTCTTCCCCTACATTGTTATGAGCGAATATAATTTTGAATCCCCTTCGTAAGAGTTTTCAAAACTTACCAAGAAGTCATTAAAACTTTCCAAATTCTTTTTTTTTTCTTTACTTTGTATGCTCCATGATTGAACCATAAACAAATTTACAGCATCTCACAGTCTCTTCCTAATTCTTATTTTAAACAAACACTCTTTAACCAAGATACCAAGACTTAACAAGTCACGCGTCTTCTTTGTGAATTATCCCAAATGGGTTTTGGAGGGGATTAAAGAAAAAGAAAAAAATCCAAAATACAGATTGCGTTTCAAGGTCATCCACGTTTTTACCCAACTCATGATAAATGGAAGTGCTCTTATATATCAGGCTATTAATAATTGTTGTTTATGTTACAGTAGTAAAAACATTGAATATGAAAAATGTGCAACTATTTCTGCTTACATGGCAATAAGAAAGTTGTTATTTTCATACGAGATTTATAAGAAACTTCCATAATACATCGACAGCTAGCTTGGAATAACGAAATCAAAGTCTTCGAGAGTTTAGTGAATATTCATAGTCAGATGAACAAAGCTATATCGTAGTAGTGTTGCAAAGACTAAAGCATACGCATACATACACAAACACACACACACACACACACACACACAGACTAGATGCGATTAAGAGATGCGTTTTATCTCAGATAAATAACAATAGATGTAACTGCATAGCTGTACGATAAGAAAATTGGTGATACTGCACTGTAGAATGACTGAAGTCTGCACACTATAAAGTTCGAATTAGGGATTGTGATGACAGATTTCAAATAGTAGTGAAAGCGTTATGATGGCAACTTAAAAGTCAAGAAGATGAAACACTGAATGTCTGAATAGAAATCAAATGAATGGATACAACTGACCGGCATGGAAATTAGGAAATAAATATATAGATGACGTTAAATAGAAAAAAGAAGCGAGTCAAAGAAAAGGTGAAAAAGGGAAGGTGGCAACATTTATGCAAAAGATTGTAAGGAAACTGGGGCCTATAGAAAGCAAGGTTGCAATGTATGAAGAGATTTTTGAGACACTCCTCATTTACAGAAATAGAGTTTACATGCTGGATGAAAAAGAAAAATAAACATGTGAAACTATAGTGTAAATGAAGTAGCAGACAGGTTAGGAATGGAGTAGAATATAAAATTTTGGCCAAAGGGCAAGCGCTGGGACCTATGAGGTCATTCAGCGCTGAGGGGAAAATTCAGAGTACAAAGGTTTTAAATGTTTAAAAGGAGGAAAACCTCTCGGTTACAATATAAAACACCTGTTTGGAGAGGGTGGAAAGACGTTAGAAAGCGAATATGAACGGGGGCAGAGTAAAAGGAATGACAGGGGCTGCAGCTATGAGCCGAAGGGACGCTGCAAAGAATCTTACGCAATGCGCACAGTGCACTGCATGAGGTGCACTGACGGTACTACTCCCACTATGGGGGCAGAAAGGTTAGTGTAGGTTAATGTTTGTTGAAGAATGTTGAAGATGGTTCGGTCATGGAGACAGTTTGGAGAATGAAACGCGGTAAAAAGCGAGAGCAGCTCGGGAGTATTGGGAGGAAGGAAGAAGGGAAGAGCCAGAATATGCTGGATGTGTAGTTTGAAAAAAGTATTGACAAGCAATCGCCACAAAATTTAGGAAAGAGAGAATATGTTTACGACAGAAGTGTGTTTAGGGTGGATCTCGTGCCTATAAAGAGACTTCAGCGTAGTTGTCCAATTTCCTGCACAAGGTTTCATCTACAATTTATAAGTTAAAGTGTGTATATTGCAGTGATAACTGTCATGACTTCTCTACATATGGAGTCCAATGTAGTGGAAACACCTTAATAATATGAAAAATATCAGTCATGAACTAAAATCTGCTCGTAATTATGAAACCGAAACAGACGTGGTTTTCCAAATTAAACTCATTACTTCAGAAAAGCGAATAACAATGAAAATTTTCCTCGTAATACGAAGGTTTTTACTATACATATTCATTTATTTAATTAAACATACGACATCTCATGTGGCATTTACAGACATACTTTAATTTGTAAATCATAGATGAAAACCTTGGGCAGAAAATTTTAAAGTCTTCACATTTCGTATTGGTGAATCAAGTTCAAAAACACTCTTGAAATAAAAATATTACAATTGTAAATTTAAAAAAGCACAGCATGCGTTTTCAGGATTGTCAACGTGAAATAGCAAAGATAAAGCCATAACGAAGCCACTTAGCGGATATTCCAATGCATTAATTGATTTCCCTCAAAAAGTCAAAGTCTGGATAAGTTATCCAATGCAACCTCTAGGAGTTTGTTACCTTTTGACAAATGATAGAAACCATAAGAATTATACAGTTTTAACATCGTGTAAAAACGAGAAATATAAAGAGAAAAATAAATATTATGGTCCATAGGTTATGGGTTAGAGAGAGAGAGAGAGAGAGAGAGAGAGAGAGAGAGAGAGAGAGAGAGAGAGAGAGAGAATAAACAAATTCACCACATCCAGACACTTTCTGTATTTTTTATAATCTTTACACCTAAATCAAAAGACACATACGGGTTGATTACAAAACGTTTTCAATGTCAGGCAGCTTACCTAAGAGGTTGGTCCGCTGAGTGAGCACCTTAGAATAGACGAGGAGGTCGCCAGGACAGATTTGCATTGGCGGTATGACCACAATGCTCGATCGGCGCTTGTTCCGAGCCACGCTGCTGTCGGCGCACCTGCGCAGGAGAAAAATATCAAGTAAGAATAACTGATAGAATGCAACCAAATACAGGGTATAAACATGAACAATACATAATTATGACGAAACATCAAGTTCGTATCTTTGAAAAGGGTTGATTTATTATTCGCGTGTAAATTTAATATAGAAAGCAAAACCTTCTGTGTTAATTTTAATAAAACATTATATGTACATATATATATATATATATATATATATATATATATATATATATATATATATATATATATTATATATATATATATATTATATATATATATATATATATATATATATATATATATATATATATATATACATATACACATATACACATACATATATGTGTGTGTTTGTTTAATAACCACAACAAATTTTATTTAAATGTCAAATTACTCACTTAACGTTTTTCAAATTAATGCTTCAAAAACGTCAATAGGAACATGAAAACTCGCCATTTTCCCCGACAGTCAAAAATATAATCTATCCTAACCAATCCCGCGTCCTCAAAGGGAGGCTCAGGAACTTGATAAAACAATATGCAAATTGTTTTCTTGACAGCACATCTTCGTTATAGATTAAAACTGATTCAACTTTAATGTATGGGATTTTCTTCCATCGCCTTTTTAATTACGACGGGGAAATCTTACTATCCACCTTGAAGGGCTCAGGTGAATAGTAGGGTACTCCGTCAGTTCAACTACCCGATTCCATTTGATAGCGTTCCTTAATGAGTATTGTGGCAGAAGCCTTTCGTTATCAGGTAATGCCGCCCTCTTGCCACCACATGTATTACGTCGAGAACGCCCACAAATGGCCGCCCACAAACGGCAAGAGTTTCTTGTCACTTTGGAATGGGCCAGTCCGCGCTGCCTCGGGCTCTTCCTGATTCTTTCTATACTAAGGCAAATCATTTAGGACTGTTCCCGAAGTTTAATATTTGCTTTACATATGATAAGGACAGCACCTGATACTAGAATTAGATACTATCATCAATTATGAAAAACAGTACTACTCGTCACTGAGGTGAAGGACATTTAGTATAACCGCTTACATGTTTAGAAAGTAATTGTGAGGCCCTCAAAACAATTACATCGACCACAGTGCCACAGTTCTCCCGAGATGTTTTATACAGTATCAAAGGAATCTAGATGATTCCAGATTCAATACCTTATTCAGCCTCACGATCAATGGCCTTACGTTCCACTCCCAATAGGAGGGACTGAAATCTTCCACATCGAGGCACGGCTTAAATGATTCCTTATACCAGAGGTAGTTTCAATTAACATACAAGGGCCACATATTAATATGCAAATACAGTCCAATTAAAAGACCTTTGACAACGAGAAATGTAAATTGTACAACAAACAACAGATCTGACAAAGAGACAGAGAGGAGGGGGAGGAGGGGCAGGCGGTGCCAATCGGTATGAAAAGGGTAGTGATTAGGAAAGAATATTACTACTACCAACATTTGATCCATAGAATAAAAAAACTTCATAAGGGAGGAGAGAGAGAGAGAGAGAGAGAGAGAGAAGAGAGTATAACAAGTCTACAGGAACTCTGATTATGTCCATCAGCTAACCCGAGACAGACTTTCTTCACTGGAACATTGTGATAAAATAATTTTCTATTTCTTAAATTCCGTCCCTCCACGCCACTCCAAGAGAAAGAGCTCGTGCTGGCAGGAGGCCATATCAATCTATTAACACAATAATTTGCCTCGGGGGTTGGAAGTTTTCCTGTCGTCATTTAAGAACGTAGGAAGGAAGCCTCACAGAAGCAAGGTAAACCTGATCACACGATAATTAATAAAAGCTGAAAGACCTTTCAACTTCGATCAATTTTTTTTATCTTGATGCGTGGGGGGATACCAACAGGGTAATTAGCCAGGATGTTATCGAAGATTGCTGACACCCGTGATTTGATGTCCTCTACATTCTTATTAGACGTGAACAGTATTTCCTCAGTCATGCAAATCCATCCTGATATCAGTTCAATTGCGTAAGATGATACATTTTTCTCAAGTCACTTTTTGTGAATTGCACTGAGCATGAACCACAATAATACTGTTTGCATGCCCTCACGTGAAGGCATAGTGAGATTAGTGTACAGCATCAATACAATTTCATGCTATATGCATGAACTAAACAAATGTCCTTTTTTTATAATCACTATAACAAGCCAATGAAAAAACAACAGCTGTAAAAACAAAGGCAATAAGACTTAGGCTCTAAATGGTAAATTGGCTCACTACAGGAAAATGCACTACAGAAGTCAAGAATAAGCTAAGTACCGGAAGGAGGGAAAACAATTAAGCTAAAACAATTATAATGTGAAATTAAATTCATGTCAAACTGCTCAAAAAAAAGCATCTGCAGCCATTTTCATTATTCAGGCTTTTATAAATAGGTAAAATGCTGCTTCATTTGCATATTTTTATAGATTAATTGTGGTATTTTATTCTGACTACTTCGCGCCTCTTTGGCCTATTTCTCATGGAAGACAACTCTTACGTCATATCGTATATACACGTTACTTTCAAGTGAAGGAGTTTTTTCTATTGACGAGTCTCGAAGTTGTATATAAAATTTGGGATAAAAGAACTTTGATTGTGTGATAAGTATAAGAAAAATCAACTGTATAAATTATCTATTTTAGTACAAGGCTGAACAAGTGCATTTGGGTTTCTAAAATTAACGAAATTAACCTGAGAACATATTTATATTCTCAACAGATTAATCATAGCAGCATTTATATCAAGATAGAAAAAAGTACATAAAAATATGGACACTTGAATGATTTTAGTAATAAATAACAAATCCATGCGAAGACATGTGAGACTAAAAAATCTTAAGATAATGAAGAGACCGATAGTTAATTTTAACAAAA
This sequence comes from Macrobrachium nipponense, assembly GCF_015104395.2. NCBI lineage: Eukaryota > Metazoa > Arthropoda > Malacostraca > Decapoda > Palaemonidae > Macrobrachium > Macrobrachium nipponense. The sequence continues at coordinate 28,810,624 of NC_061101.1, read as the reverse complement.
TAAAATTTTCCTACGGTGATTTAATGGTCTTATTCAGGAACATTCGGACTCAAGAAGGCTTTGCGTTTATCAGTGAACCCAGACGTAATATGCTTTAATCTCATTATCTGCCGTCCTAGGATAATTAGCAGAACAATTTGCCAGACACTAATAAATACCGTAAGTAACAATGTTTTCCATGAAAAAATACCATAGATTTACTGGACAGCACCAGTAATTGGGGATTTCTAAAGAAGACTCGGTTGATTTCTTGACGGGCCAACTCCATTTGCATATAGATTAAAAGCTATGTGTACAGATTTTCTTTTAATGAGTAAAGAGAGTTTTTGGGGTCTAGCTGAGTGTCACTTAAATTTTTTTTAAATGGATAGGGCAAGATCGTCACAAATTAGGAAATGCTTTAATAGTCACCGCATAATAAAACCAGTAAACCATGTATTATTTACCTAAGTAACTACACTTTCCAACGAGTATATGATTCAAATTGGTCTAACTATGTAATACAGTTCATAAAAATGGACGTAAATACTACGGTTAGGTTTCTGTGACTTGTGAAGTGGGTGACAAGCAGAATTAAAATATCACAGACATCTAATTTTATACACAAGCACACCCACACGCACACGCACGCACGCACACCACCACATCCATACATTACGATACATACATACAATGGTAATTATATAAAATATAATATCTAAAATATATATATATATATATATATATATATATATATATATTATATACATATATATATATATACACATTGTAATAATGACAGCAAATTATTCTCGTGCTGGTTTCTTCATGTTTCCCTAGCCAACAAGTTTCAATCCGTACAGTTTCCTTATGCGAGGATGAATGAGCAGAATTAAATGGAAAGGTCATACTTATACAAATCAGAGAGCTAGAAGGAAAAGTGTTGACAATCAAAATTCAGACTTGGGGATTAACTCGGAGTAGAGACCAAAACCGTTTGTATCAAAGTCAGGCAGAAACGAAGCCATTCATTTGCCAAGTAACATGGTTTGCTACGCGGATCCTTGATGTTGTTAGGTAGGAAAGATAAATAATTCTTCATACTGGAGATTTACAGAGGGATTTTGCTCTTAGACGCAAACGGGTTTTTTACAACGTTGGTCCCTTAGCAACATGAATCCCACCAAAGTTGGTTCGTGGTGGGCCTGGTCTGAATTTCGATGGCAGGACAAGTCCTCGTCTTCCTTGAGCGTCCCTCAGTCTTCATGGCGTCAAGTGCGTCGAGTCCTAGTGCCATTTTTAGGACAAGATTTGTCTTCCTGGCTTGGAGGTAAAAGATGGTTTTACTGCCATCAGGTTACAAACACAAAATGCGTCGTTGGACGAGATGGGTGAAAATAAGGTAATGCGGTACTGGACAGACGTAATTGTAGCACCCTCAATCACAGAACTTTAAGAACAGTACAGCCGAATAAAAAGAAAAAAATTGTTCGCTGGAACAAAATGACTATATCTCATAATGAAGTAAGTAAAACAACACTTACGCACATAAATAGATGAAAATATGAAAAATAATAGTCTATAATCGAAGTAAGAAGTTATGGATAAAAACTTGAGAGTCAGAATAGAATATCAAAGTTCACGTAAATCGAGTCAAGGAAACTTTAGAGAAAAAAAAAACATCGACGAAAATTCGGTGGAACGGTAGGTTCGCAGTGGGCGCAAATTAGTTAGTGTATAAAAATTTTAATAAATCTGAGCAACGTCACTCATACACAGTTTGTGAGCGAAGTACACGAACGGTATCATATAAGAAAAAAAAAAATTATTGACTGATGATAAGTGGCCCTAAAAGTAAATTGGAAAATAGAGAAATATGAGCACATATTACAAAATAAATAAGGAACTCTATAAATAAAGAAAACCTAAGAGTTCGAGGCGCAACCATGTTCGCACAGAACGTATTGCGTCATATATTAGATCATCAACTTCAAATTAATCACTAAAAAATTGTGGGATAAGTGTCACACTGTATCTCCGAAAAATCCAAATATATAAAACGTTCTTGCACTATGACCTGCAAAACCAGATCAGAGGGTCTGAAGTTACTCGACTTTATCTTCTCCCTTTCGGGGTCACGTCTAAATTTATACATACGTTGACCCATACATTTTTCTGTGCTGGGGGTTCCTATACATAAAAGAGAGAATCTAAACTTGCAAAACAACAAAGAACAGAAATATAAAGCTCGGCTATAAACTCCGTGGGGAAAACGAGGGGACAGCGTACACGGAAATATACAAAGAGAGGAAGAAAAAAATAGGGTTTCATGAAAAAACCAGGAGGGGGTTGGATAAAAATGAACCGTTCCCAAGAGATTAAACGTTTCTATCAACAATTACTGTCAACCCACACGAGATTCGCTGTCCTGAAAAATTACATGACATGTACAACAACGACGAATAAAAAGAAAAGGAACAGAATGCATTGTCATAAGAGGGTTCCATGGCAGAATTCCATAGTGTCCGCTGATTTCATCAGTCTGTGCAGACGTAAATGACCGAATTTGTGAGAAGGTTCCGTCACTTCGAATTATAGCAACGCTCGTGAGAAAGGCTCAGAAACAGGATTAAGATGGATGAAAAAAAAAACCGCAAACCGATCGTATTAATGACAAACTTAATGTAAATACTCTAACAACAACAGAAGTGTTATACAGCTTATTAGGTTTGCTATACATATTATGTATAATATATTACTTTAGTATCTTACTATATATTTACATCCAGATCAAGGGCAGGAATTCAGAAGCAGATGACACAGTATCCATTTATTCCAAGCTTTCATGATTCATAATCACATCATCAGGTATATCTACAATAACAAAATACAACACATTATTATAAAATTAAAAGTGCTATATACAAGACTTTAATTTAAAATGCGGAGGAAGTTAACTGATAAAAACAGAGTAAAAATATAAAATTGTTGAGAACATACCATTAAATGCAAAACGGAAATCAGCTATGAAGATATTAAGATCATTGGTTATACAAACAACCCACAAGAACTGCTTATTCTTGAAACCTTAAATATTAAACAACGAGTTCCTTCTCTAAACTGTCACACAACCGCTGTTCCCTTGTATTTGCCTTAACTTAATACCTCTCTTGGAATTTTTTTTTTTTTATTCTTAGTGCGTCCTTATCCTCTGTAATGGTAGATTAACCTCCAGTGTTTTTTTTGTTTTTTTAGTGTGTCTGTATTTAATTAAGTATGTTGTCTGGTTTTTACTATTTTGTTTCCAAGTGCGTCTTTGTTTGCATGTGTTGTTTGTTCTTAACAATTTTATATTTTTATTGTTTTTATCAGTTTCCTTCGCCCGCTTTTTAAATTAAAGTCTTGTATATAGCCCTCTTAATTTTACATTAATGTGTTGTATTTAGTTGTTGTAGATATACCTGATGATGTGATTATGAATCATGAAAGCTTGGAATAAATGGATACTGTCATATCTGCTTCTGAATTCCTGCCCTTGATATGGATGTAAATGTGATGTGCGCTGAGTTCGCCCTTACTCCCTGGTTTTATATATATATATATATATATATATATATATATATATATATATATATATATATATATTATATATATAATATATATACATATATATATATATAGATCATAGATCATAGTTTATGGCAATGAAGTCTAATTTTAGATTCTCATTCTCAGGAATCGTCGAAGGATTTATTCTAACTGACAGGACAAAAAATTGGAGTGGCGATCCCGAAAAAGATTGAGCTGTATTATGTAGTAGAAATAAGAGCTATCCCGATTGGGGATTAAGCTTATGAGTAGATGAAGAGGTGAAAATTGGAGCATGGTAACATGAAAAAAGTTAGACAGCTCAACAGAACGAGCCTGAAGGAAGCAGACGAAAAATAACAGGCATAAAGCAATGCTGCTGAGGCACCTGGGAATCTGAAAAAAAACCATTGGCACTACCTACAGTGTGCCATGAAAGCACACTGTGAACTGTAACCTCCCAAAAGGAGTTTTATTGGAAAAATCATTATCATCAGCTAATCTCGATTATTCATTTAGAATTTCTAACTGACAATGGTTTATAGATAAAAGAAAAAGGTTGCTAAAAAGAATCGATAGCCAGCGAACATACTTTGTTCGTCCTGCCCGCTTGGTAACATTAAAAGGAAATTACATTCACTCCACACTACTCAAAAAAATTCTATTTCAAACTATTAAGTCAACCATTAATGTAATGGACTCCCACCAATTCTGCGTATGAAGTCCTACGCAATTCGACACTAATTCATTGTGGGAAGAGAGAATCCTATTGCAAGTGACTGAGAAGAGAAGAGAGTTACACGTCTCCATGAGGAACTCGGGAAACGAGCTTCTCTGATCAACATTTTCCACATGTATGGCAACGAAGAATAAGTCCAGAATATGTATGTGTATATGCATTTGTCTGTTTGAATTTTAAAGTACAAAAATGGCACTAGTCTGAAAAGGTTCAGTTTTTTTCTTTACTGATATTCCAACGTTATGGAATACAAATACATTCGGAAATTCCAGAGCACGCACTATCAAAGATCTTTTCAATATCCAGAGACGGGGAATAGGAGTATACGTAAAGTGTGTCGAGAAGAATATCACTTACAATGAAACGTTTAGGTGGACCTTTTTTATATCAACATTTAGTAGAAATGCTTTCCTTGAAAATGCTTTCCTTGAAAAAGTCATTTGTCTTATATATATATTATATTATCTATATATTATTATATATATTATTATATATTATATATAATATCTATATATATATATATGTATATATGATATGTATATTATGAATATGTATTTTAATATATCTCTATATATATGATATATATATAGTGAGAGAGAGAGAGATGAGAGAGAGAGAAATTGCATAGAGAGAGAGAGAGAGAGAGAGAGAGAGAGAGAGAGAGAGAGAGAGAGAGAGAGAGAGAAGGGGGGTGCATAAACGACTTTTCATTCCACAAAGACTAAAAGTGCATTCCAAATAGTCCTCACGCGATAATTTAATCCTGAATCAATTCTCCCGTTCTCCTTTATTTGACTACGGACGTTACCCATCTGTCATTTCCACGACTAGGCAGTTTCCATCATCCCTTGCCCATCAGTGCAACATCCTTACGTGGAATTCAACATCCGCCAGTAATATTATACACAGAATGAGAATCTCTCATCCATTATGGTGTTAAATCCCGCCAAGTCCGTCCTCTAACAAAGGGCACCTCACACCCAAGCAAATGGATGTCACTTGGATCGAAACATGAAGGGGAAGGGTCCCAACCGTTTGCATTATTTTTTTTTTCTTTTTCTTCGATTTGACTCATGTTTAAAGTACCTTCCTTTGCTGAAGTCTTTGCATAAATTGCTGAAGCTTCAATGCACACACTCACATACTCCAGTGCGATCTAAAAAGTCGTAATGACCTCCTTTGCTAAAAATGCATACTTTGTATTAGTGACCCTTTTCCAGACGAAGACATTACTCTTTGGGAAAGAGATAAACTACATTTATATTCAAAACCCAATGATATGCGATTTTCTTTATTACAGTTACTTAATTTCATGAAACACATTAGCTTTTAAATATCAGATTATTTCCTTTGCCAACAACACCTTCCTAACAGCCTTTTTCACTTAATTTTCAAATGTAACCGAAAAGAAAAGGGACAATATGCTTTATAAACGTTATCACAAAAAAAGGACTGGCTATGGAACGTAAAAATAATGGCGTGGGGTTTTCCTTGGCAAAAAACTGAAATGATTGATAGCAAGATACATTTCTTACGGAGGGGGATCTCATGCCAAAAAAGAGAAACACAAGACCAAAGTTTGCGAAGTGTGCGTTTCAGCAATCGATGTTTATATATAATATATAAGTTCCTCCACACCAATCGTGCAACACCATATAGCCTCAAAGAATAATCTCTTAGAATATTATATTCAATGGGAAATTAACGCCCATTGCCCTGTCAAATCTTGATCGTTCAGTCCTTCAACCAAGGGCAATCTCCAGGAAAAACGATTCTCTCTTGGACGAAAAGGCGCGTCTGATAGGAAATCTGCTGAGCACACACCTAAAGGAGATGAGACAAAGCTTCTGCACTTTTCCAACTTTTTCCACTCACGACCGAGACGCGCGAAGACATTTTGTGATTTTTTATAAAATAATATGTGATCTAAAGGCTGCAAGATTTATGTTTTTACAAAACTCTACTCGCCAGTGTTAGATTTCACTTTCTATTCCTCCTTTTCCTTACTCTACAACCTCTTTTCCTTCAAAAGGCAATTTGTTTATCACTTTCTTCATTGCTAATCCCGTCCCATTTTCCTTTTTCAAGTTATCTACAACCTGAAAAATATAAAACAAAAAAGCATAGACTTTCCTTGTACATTTGATATTTTTTTCAGACTGTCCAATAAACACTCGTTGAATGCGTAGGATGTTAAAGTGAAATCAAAACATGTCACGAGATATTTCATAATGGATGTCTGGCCTGTAATGAAGTTCATATTTGCTTGAAAATCCCTGATTAGCTTTAAACCACGGATTTACCTAAAATAGATACGTATAGTCAATGTTACTGAACTATTACAATGTACGTATCTGTCACCGAGCACACACGCATGTGGATCCCGTTAGTACATCTAGTGCAAATGAGAGAGAGAGAGAGAGAGAGAGAGAGAGAGAGAGAGAGAGAGAGAATATTGTTAACGTATATGAAAATGAATAATTCCCTTTAAACAAAACTATGGCTCTCCATTATTCATGGATTTCACCAAAATCTAAAGATAATTTTAGCTACGGTATAGGAACAGCTATATGTTCATCATTACACCTGTCAATGCCATGTTATAGTTGTAAAAGACAGCGGTATCTAAATATTTATCAACCGTCACCCCCTAGATCTGATTAGATGATTCCTTCTAAATGTAGAAAATATATTCCAGGGCCGTCTTCTTTAGATAACCTTCAAATGTAATCTTTAGTCAATACCCCTTTACTTTTGAATATTCATATTCCCATTCAAGTACCTGCTTCGACGAAATGGATCTTCTCCCACTCCTAACCAGACCGTTGCAGTAGTGTCATGTTACAGAGTATTCTTTTTCAGTTTTACACAGCATTTCTTCGCCTCTCATATTGTTCAACTCTGGTAGGTTAGTCCTCAGAGCGAGGGTGATCATACAGAGTATCGACTGATTATCACTTGGGAAAATTTGTTGAGGTCACTCCCTAAAGGTATGGGAATCCCAGATTTATTTCATTTTCCACTCACAATCTGAATTACAATTATGCAAATACTTTTCAATAGATCCAAGAAGCAGAATTACAGACTATAATTGAATACCACTCCCTCCAAAGGTGCTGGATAGGATTTTAATTTCAGTTTACATTAAAAGATCTAGCGTTAGTTATCAAGAAGATAACTAGCGTTAGTTATCAGGAAGAAATTAAAGTATCTAGATGTCAGGAGGAAATTGAGGTATCTAAGTGACAAGAGGAAATTATGGTATCTCAACAGGAAACACAGTGAATGGTTGATCTAGAATTGAATCTATTTTCGAACTGAAATTATTGACTAGTTTCTGCAATGCCGAAAGAAATATAGAAACGGTGGGGAAGCTACAAACCATTCATGTTTTGTTTCTAACATCATACACTCACGTATGAGCGCTTAAAGGCATGGGACAAATTGTTTATACATACATATGTACATAATATAATACATACATATATATATATATATAATATAATATATATAGACACACACACACACACACATATATATAATATATATATATATATATATATGCACACACACATATATATACTATATATATATATACTATATATATATATATATATATATATATATATATATATATATGTATATATATTATCTATAGGTTAAAGTTTCGCCTACTATTTTTCCTGTGGTAATCATTATGTGTGTGTATATATTTATATATATATATATATAAATATATATATATATATATATATATATATATAATATATATATATATATATATATAATATATCTACGTGATATACAGCTTGGAAATAAAAGTTTCGTATCATTTCCAGAGAACGCCGTTACTATACAAATACAAGTACTTCTATTAACGTTATCCCTCTATAATTGATTAACATGACCCTAACACCATCAGTTAAAACATGGTCCTTTCCTACTTAAAATAACGATATTCGACTAGTGAAAAAACAAGTAATCTTAATACACTTTTACAAAGCCTGTCGATTTTTTTGCGTTAAAAATAAGTAAACATTTTTAATCTATCCAAATATCACTGTCATCCATCCATTAGTTCCACATATATATAACTGCCATCAGTCCTTGCCAAACCGCACAATACCACTGAGTCAAAGAATATTCCCCTGCAATATCATAAATAGAACGAGAGGCCGGTATCCATTATGATGTTAAATCCTTTAAAGTCCGTCCTTCAACAAAGGGTCTCTCACGGATATCGAATGCAGAAACAGGAGCCCATTGAAAAAGATGTTGAGGGCACACTTAAAGGGGATGAACCATCAGTTGAGCAACGTTGTCCACGATTTTCCATTCACGTGTAAGACCTACATGTTAACAAAAATATGCCTAGCTTTCTGGAGTACTTTTGATCACGTAATACTACACCACAGTCCAACACAAAGAAATAAAACAATGGCATGAAAGATCAAAGGCCTGATTTGTCACTCCTGTGACTTCTAAGGAAGTGCGGCGCGCACAATATTCATTGTGAACACTAAAGGCTCCTCACAAGCATCATAGTATACATTTCCATGTTCGTCAAAACTGTAAATCCTTTAACCTTCCTTTGTTTCGTCCCCCCGTTACCAAAATGTGAATAAGGCTGCTAAAACAAATTAAATCAAGGTGTTATATTAAGAAATTCACTGAAAATCACAATCAAAGCCTGAGGTCGTCTCATTATGTTAACATAAGTCAAAATGATGTGAAACTATTTATATTTCACTTTTTGCAATTAGTCTTTTCATTGGCCGATGAATAACAAGACAATAAAACAGGTAGCCGCAATCAGAACAAGAATCTCATTATACGAAAACGTCAATAATAAAGAAGCTGGACTGAATAATACTATTAGACATAAAAGACTATGCCCTCTGATTATGCAGATACTCAGCAAAACAGAGAGAGAGAGAGAGAGAGAGAGAGAGAGAGAGAGAGAGAGAGCCTTGACAAGCATGGTTATCGCACTCGGCTGAACAACTTTTACAGTGCAAAACTACACCCTTGTTTGTACACTGTACTCAAGGGAACTGATGAGGTCAGTCATAATAATGATACAGATGCTTCTGTGCTTTGCCGTAATTACTTTATTCATCCGAATTTTTAGTATTGAATCATTCCCTTCACAGAACAATACTATTAAAATAACATAACTTTCACTATGAAACAAGTAACAGAACAATAATGGATGAAGACTCATATTCAACTGGAAAACTAACAGCTGATGATTTAGCAAACAGACAAGACCACGACCCCTTTATAACGTCTCGGAGGATTGCGTTAAATGTCAAGATCTAGACACTAAACATAGAAAAAAATAGAGAAACATTCAAGACGCAAGTTGACAATAGGCAAAAATCTTTGAGAACACAAACCAGTTGCTTAAGGAATAAAGGAGGAAAGGGAAACACCACTAAAACGAACTCAACCTCACTCTAAAAAAAAAAAACCTTGATATTCGCATACTGCTGGTTGTATGGTCGTAAGAGTTACGCAAGTGAACGACGATGGTATTCAGCTCCTTGATAAATGGCCACTAGAAAATGACAGATACCATCAGCATTTAAGCCCCTTGAACACATTTGGGGAGAGCTTGTGGCTAGCAGCCCAATCCCATTGTCTGTCTCAAAATAAGAAACTGTCTGCATTCTGGTTTTCTAAATGCCCTTACTCACCGTGCAAAATGGTAGAAATGTACAGAATGTAGGAATGTAGCTCTTGCGGTTTTAGGGACTGGGGGCGAGTGAAACAAATGTGTTAGATGCAAGATCATTACCTTATTTTTAAACGAACCGGTATCCATTTACTGACAAGAGTAATTTTCCCTTTTATTTTTTCTGTTCAATTCAACATTTTAGGTAAGGTGCGGCGGCTGTTAAGTACAAAATATTGAACATATCTATTTTTATTTTTGAAAAAGGCAATTCTTTTTGAACACGTCTTATGATTTTTCTTTATTTTTAAATGGTAATTCTTGGAGTAACTGCCGATTCTAAAAAATCTTAATTTACAATAATGCTCTTTTCTATCAATTCCCTCTGGAAACAGATAAATTTTCTTATGTTGCTCTGTGGTATTTTTCTTCCTAGTTAGAACCCTCATTATTTAAGCTGCTACGAGTTACCTACTGGACAAAAATTAAAATATTGGCTTTTAATGGATAGTGGCCTTAACCTGGTCCCATTTAAAATCCGAATGTTTGATGCGCTCACTTGGAAGGTGATATATATATATATATATATATATATATATATATATATATATATATATATATATATATGATGACATACACACACACACACACACATATATATATATATATATATAATATATATATATATATATATATATATATAGTATATGATTGCAATATTCAATCCGGAACATTTTTATAGCTTTAAAATTAAGCCAAAAGTACCTCTCGATAGCCAATTAATTCTACCATTAGATTAAATTACACCCAAAGTTAATTACACATAAGAGCGTGTGCTACGATCAGGATTCGAACCTATGCGTTATGGATGCGATACATACTAGGTGACAAAGGATTTACATATACTAAATGCTTTGTAAAAAAGGTGGCAAAAATAAAATAACTTAGTGCACCAAGGTAGGTGTTACATAGAATTTTAACTTAAAAAAACAAGACTGTTGATAGGGTAGCTGTTGCGAAAACGTTACTTCAGACGTTTAGCATATAAATGGAAAGCGATTTTTGTGGCATACTAGCTTACAGTGAATTTTATGCACATGCAATGCATAGGGCTTTGCACGCGTATGATTATAAAAGTATGTTAGGAAGAACGATCACAGGTTTGGAGTGAAATTGGTTGAGACTTGGGCGTGGTATTGAACCCTGGTTGTTTAATGTCTTTACAGAAAGGCTGACTTGAAAGGTCAGGAAACCGAAAGGAGATACAGGATTGTGGAAAAAGAAAAGAAATAGGGAATTCATTGGGAAATGTTTGGGGTTTTCAGTTTTTATAGTAGTGAGGGAGAGGAGAAACTGCAGAAACTGGCTGAGAGTAAATGCGACCAATATAGAGAAATGCATGTTGATAACCTCAGTGGATAAGTAGAAGCTCTTGATTCGTATAACCAAATGGGACTAAATATAACGGATGAAGGGAAGAAGAGGGAAAAATCGAGTCACAGAATAAGAGAAGAAAGAAAGATAATGATTTCATTATATAAAAAAAATTGGAAGGAACTCGAAATATCAATGAAAACCAAGTTGAATGTGAAGGAAAGGGCCATTATGCCAACTCTCCTTTAGGAAAGAGAAATGATGTTGAATGGAAATGAATAAAAAAATGGTTGAATATTAGCACAGGTGTTACGAAGTGTGAGTTTTTTGGAGACAATTTGATAGTGTAAGAGAAATAGAGGACAGGCGTGGGAAGAGTATAATGATTCATTTCTAGGAAGGCGGCGGAAAGGAAAACAGAAAGTGGTAGGAAAATCGTGTAAAGAGATGAATGGGCGCAGTTTCTGTGATACTCTTCAACCTGTTGCTACGAGCTTCCTGTGAGGGTGACAGAGCTTAGCTGCTAAGGTTATGGAAGTTTTCGACACAGGGCTTCAACCATTAACTAGCAATTAAAGTACGACTAT